>NW_028261388.1:25691762-25991762 GCF_051295495.1 Thamnophis sirtalis | reverse complement strand
TTATGGGGGAGTTCAACTTTCACAATATTTGTTGAAAGTCAAACTCTATAAAGCAGGAGTCTCCAACCTTCCAAATTTGACTTGGTGAGGAATTCTGCAGTTGAAGTCCAGAAGCCTTAAAGTTGTCAAGGTTGGAGACCCCTGCTGTAAAATCTAGCTCTTTTACAAAACACTTTCTCACCATGTTGATAATATTGTCTTTAAGAAATTCTAAAAAATAGATAAAGTGCTTCTAAAGTGTAGGACAACAAATGTCCCTATTTTTAAAAAGGTAGGGAGAAAGCAAATCTGGGACAACACCAATTCCTGGATAGGTACTAGAAAATTCCAGAGTAGATCATAAAATGTTAAATGTCTAAGTATCTTGAACATAATGTGATCACAATCAGAAGACAATGTGAATTTTTAAAGAAAAAGTCTTACTACAATCTGATTTCATTTTTTAATTAGGACATTTTCTTCTACTGTGGCAATATATTTTGACTTCAGAAAGCATTTTGGGGATAACCATGGCGTTCTGATTTTGCAAACTACTGAGTTGAATAGTTCCATAGTTGGCTTGAAAACTCGTCAGATTGGAGTGGAATGCCTCAAGGTGTCAGCCTATGCTTTGCTACTTGCTTTCGGCTGCCATAGAAATGGGGGGAGCATGGTATTTGGGATGGGAAATAATTGGTACAGGAGGTTAGTTAAAAAGTGAGTTTTGTTCTCACCATCTTCTGCGCATGCTGATGGCCGATGTTTGGAGTTGGTGAAGGTCAACCGTCTTGCATTCCAACCTGATGATACTTCTTGGCGATGCACCCACATGACACCTAAGGGATTTGCAGATTGGGCAATGGATTGGGAGTTGTTGGGGGGAGGGGGATGGGCAAATATTTGATATGTATGCTTTCACGCGTTTCGGCCTTAGACCTTGCTTTACTTCGCAGCTATCTTTTTATAACCAGTAAAAGTACTTTTAATTCTACAAATGAAGTTAAGTGGTTTCTTTCTTGGTTGCTGAAGGAGGCTTGCTTGACACAATTTCATTAGCAAATAAAATAGAAGCAGGGGAAATGTTTACCAGCTTTGCAGGTGACTCAAAATAGGTGGGATGGCTAAAGTTTCATAAAACAGACAAGGCAATTCAAAATGATTTTGATAGGCTAGAGAACATTTTTTTAAAAAATGATGCTCCCTTCAGCATCAAATGTACTAAAACTGGAACGATACAGAGAAGATTAGCATGACCTCTGAGCAAAGATGACATGAAAATTCATGAAGCTTTTCATATTTGTAAAAAAAAATAACTAAAAAAATAATTACAGAGACAGGAAGAACTAATTCCCATTAGCGACACTCAATTATGTTTCTGTGTACCACGTTTTAAGAAAGTATCAGATAAACTAGAAGTGCAGCAAAAATGAAAGTAAAGATGTAATATTTCAGTTAGATAATATTTAGACTTGAGAATATTAACTAAAAAAATTAAAAAAAACTCAAGCACTGAAGTAATATCAAATAATAGAAAAATAAAAGTTGTTTCCTGTTATTCCAAAATGCAGGATACAGAATAATAATTTTAAATATCAGAGAGTCAGATTTTAGTTCAAAGTTAGAGAAATCATCCTAATAACAGTAATTCAACCATTTATGAAATGAGGTGGTGAACTGTCTTTTGCTAGATACATATCCAAGTTATTTATTTTGGTTTATTACACTGAACAGGGTTATGACTTGTTTGTTTAATAACCCCCTTCGTAGGCGTTCAAGGAAACTAAAAATGATTTTTTTAAAAAAAATATAGTATTAAAATAGGTTAAAAACGATATTGAAACCCGTAGAAATTAAAAAGGCGCGACCATCATTATTATGCTGAATACAAAAGGAATGCAAATGCCAACAGAATATATTCTGTTGTTGGATTCAACGTAGGAGAAAATTATGTACTAATGAGACCAGACTTGGAGTCCTATATACAATACTGAGTATCTGAGTAATTATTACTGAGTAATAATAATAATAATAATAATAATAATAATAATAATAATAATAATAATCATCATCATCATCATCTAATGCTGCAAATGGTTTTTGTGCAATATTTTTATACAGTGATAAGTGAGAAATGAGCTATGAAATGGTTGAAGTATTTCCTAACATTGGCAAAGAACTGTTCTACTAAAATAATTAGTACTAGAACAAAGATCACTTAATGTTCTTTTTCCTCTGGATTCACTTCTAAAAGTATGCTGGCTTCAAACACAAATGATTTTAAGACAAAATAATCTGTTCTATGTTTTTCTTTTTTTGTGTTTCACGTTGAGACTTCGGCATACAGCTGTCAAACTCCTGGCTCGCGGGCCAGATGCATCATGTGCTGGCCACACCCATAACCGGTTTAGTGAAAAAGTCCCGATATATCACGTGATGCTGCTCTGACGACGTGAGTTTGATACCCCTGGCATACAGTATCCATTTATTCCAAATCTTGACTTGTATGAAGGATAAGAAAGCTGAGAACATCACATTCTCAATAATCAAAGCAAGGCTTATTCTTGAAAGCAAAATAAAAGTGTCCCAAAGGTGATTTTTTTTCAAGCGGCAACTGGAATCCAGTTCTTGAAAAAGCCATGACCTGGATGAGTGACAATCTCCACAGACACAAAGTAAAATAGGATAAAGATTCATCCTTGGGTAATAAAAGCCCACAATCAGCTGATGGCTATTACAAGGTTAGCATGAAAAGGAAATGTTTCACAATTATTTGTCAAACTTGAAGCTCTAAACTGTTTTTATTTCTAGTAAATGATTGAAAGGGATTGAATGGATGGGTTGAAAGGGGGAAAAACCTGGGAATGTGATTAGTTAACAAATGCTCCATAGTAGAACCTATACAGATGACCCTATAAATCAATCACATCAAACCTATAATACAGCCTTTGAACCAGAAACCACAACAATAACATCCATATATCTGTAATTACTAATAAAACTTTTAAAATGCAATAAACTTACTTAAGATTCTTTATAGAATCTTAATCTATTTTTTTTATTTTTTTAGTTTTGAGTTTGAGTTTTATTAGAATTTGTAGGCCGCCCTTTTCCCTGAGGGGACTCAGGGCGGCTCACATAAAACTGGGAGGGGGGGAATACAAACATCAAGATAGAAACATATAATAAAATGGTAGGCAACATACATTCATCATTCGGGAGGGGTAACTATCCTTATCCCCAGGCCTGACGGGCGAGCCAGTTCTTCAAGGCTATGCGGAAGGCTTGGACGGTGGAGAGGGTACGAATCTCCACGGGGAGCTCGTTCCAAAGGGCCGGGGCTACTGCTGAGAAGGCCCTCCTCCTTGTGGTTGCCAGCCGACACTGGCTGGCCGATGGGATACGGAGGAGGCCTAATCTATGGGATCTTATTGGTCGCAGGGATGTAATTGGTAGTTCTGTATTACTTTCTTAAAACAATGCTGAAATATATTATTCTTATATGCCACCTAATTTGTAATACTTTCTAAGGGTAGAAGTCAACTTATTCTTTACTGGTAAATGTGGGTTCTAGTCAGTAGTCAAAGAAGTGAATGAAAATTGGTTATATTAGAATTACTTTCACCTCCTGGTGCTCTTGTAACAAGGAAAATGTAAGGAGTGCATTGTCACTTTTGTTCAGGTGTAAGAAATTTTACATTTTCTTCAGAATTTCAGGAATGTGTTCTGGGATTATGAAAATATTTTTAAACTAGAATGCTTTACAAATTATTCATATCTGTAATTAATTGAGTTATCCTATCCTATTCATGTTTGTGTTTTGTTATTTGATTTTAGCCAAAAAGCAGCATTTTTATCACATTTTCCTATTGAATGGTTAGTAAGAGTGAGAAAGTAGCTAGAACATATCTGAACCTATGAAACAATATAGTCTTTGGATATACTAAAAAGAAAGATACTCACCTTGGTCATAAATCAGTGTAACACATCAGACTGCATAAATATCCTTATGACAAGTCACATGGTATTCCTTCACAATAATAAATGCAGTCCCTTGTTGTAAAATGTCCATTAATAATACAGATTTCTTCATTCCTGGTAGAAAAGTAGCACTTAAAAGCAAAGTGATTCCTTTGTCTTGATTAGAGGAAGTAAAGAAAAAAGGCCTAACATGCTTTATATTATGGTTATGCTGCATCAGTTATGCAGCTTTATATTACCTCTATTTCCCCCTTACTATCCAGGAATATCATTAAAAAAAGATGTCTAAATCTCTTTCATCATTGTGCCATATTATACCAATTACAGCCATCCCCCACTCCTGTTCACTGCCAACCAAGTGCTTGATTATTGATTTATGTTTTGCTGGCATTAACATTGTAAAAACTTTCAGAAGTCTTTTTTGGATTATGATAGGATGGGATTTTAATTTTTAGATCCCATGTTCTCAAAGTGAATAGCTGAAATGCCTATTGAAAAACTGTTTTAAAGTACAGCTTGTTTCTTTCACTATGAAATTTATAATGAAGTCAATTATTTTGTTTTCCTTATAACCAACTTTGGTAACCCAGAAGAGCAAAAGGAAAAATAACTTTAGTTACATTCTTAAAGTTAAATAGAATTCAGACACTTGTAGATCAGAATGATTGCAAATTATTATTCCTAACGGATTGAACAGATGAGCAAAACATAAGTCACTACTTAAGTGATACATTAAAGAAAAATCACACCTTTATGTTTGCTATTTGATGACAGAAATGAAATGAAATGAACCTGTCCTGTGAAGAACAGTAAAGGATGTGGATAAATTTAGCCTAAAAGGAAAAGCTCAAAAGGACAAGATAAAACAAGCCTTCCAATAGTTGAAGAGCTGTTACAGGAAAGAGAGAGTGGCTTTACTCTCCAGAGTAGGACAAGAAATTTTTTTTTTAATAGGATTTGTATGCCGCCCACTCCCTAGGGACTCTGGGCGGCTTACAACAATATAAAAACATTTAAAATATTTTTTAAAAACAGAATTAAAATCAACACAACATCCATTCCATCAAGTGGGGCTGAACCAATGAATGAAAGCTTTACACAGGAAAAGTCAAACTCAAAAAAAGGAAGACATCCTGCCCATGAGAGCTATTAAGCAATAGAATAGCTTAAACCTAGAGACACGGATGTTCCATCACAGGGAGTTTTCAAGCAAAGATTATTCAGCTATTGGTCTGGGATGGCCTAAGATTTCTGCTCTGGATAGGGGTTTGAACTAGAAGATTTTAGACTAGAAAACTAGAAGGGCCCAACTCTATGGTTCTATGATTCTATATCTAAAAGACCTATAACAAAAGAAACCTATTCATATAGCATGAAACTCAAATTACTTAGAATTTTACCAGCTGAATATATTGACTATTGTTTTCTTAACAATGTAGTCCAATATATGTACAATCTCGAGTGATCAATTGATACAGTATGTATGGTGACTAAAGCAACACTAAGCAGCACATTATATTGTTGCCAAGTTAATAATATTTTTAAATAATCTGAAACTGTATTACACATCAACTTTGCCCCAATATTTCATTTCACAATATCATAATTTCAAAATAAGTCAACATTGAGGGCCGTATATTCCAAGTTAATCTTAACAATAAAGATGTTCATCAGCATATATTAGTGACCAGTTTATGAATTATGAATTATTTAGTTCTTTGTTAACTTGGAGGGTTAATAAAAAAATCACAAGAATTACAATTATATGCAGTACATTTAAATTGCTTGGGTGTTATAAACAATGACATATTCCTTTTGTTCCCTTTCATTTTCTTCTTAAAAATATTTAAATTGAAGACAAATTATATTTGAATATTTCTAAAGCTCAAATAAATTATATTTTACTTTTAATTTTTCAAAAATAATATACAGCTTTAATGCCATATTAATTATACATTGGATTGATATTGAAAGTATTTTAAAAATCTTTAAAATCAAACATTATTGTGGTAGCATGGATTACTGGCTATCTTATCTTCTGCATATTTACTTAGAGGTAATTTTCAATGCATTTCTCATATATAAAAAGATTGCAGCCTGAGACTGTTTTTTCATACTGACAAGTGAACAATGATCAAGAGTTTTGAGATTAAAAAAAAATCTAAGAATCAGCTTTTTGATTTGGTAAAGTATTAATCATTAGCAACAGCTATATCATAGCATGCATTCTGTAAATCATCCTTACAAATTAGAATTACTCAAATTTCCTACTTAATTTGATATCATGTTTCTATTTCCTTGACATTGAAGCGGAAACTAATAATATGCAAGCTATTAAAGAAGAAAACAGACACAAATCATTGTTAACTTTACTATACTGAAAGAAGCTGTCATCTAATTTCATTGCAGGACATAAAGCACATGCAAAACTGAGCCCATCATAAATAAACAGTGGGGAGGGGAAACTGGTGGTTCCATATTCAATAAAACATTGGAATAGCAGGAAGGCATTCCAACAAATAAAAAATAGATGGGAAAGCCATTAAAAAGAAATCAAAACGCTTTTGTGGTTAAAGAAAAAATGGCTCTAAAGACTAATAATGGTCCCCTATGATCGCAGGTCAAGTACATTAAAAGTATTATTATCTGAGGAACCTTTCATATGCTTGTCTCTTTTATTTGGTTTGGACAGTCTATAGAACCTTCTTCGTATTAATTGCTGCCAAAATAGCTTTTGTCTGTTGGTATTTCATTTTTAAATTCTTCTCAAACTGTTGTTTTCCCCAAGCCCCCTCCCCACTTTAAACAGTGTTAAAATGAGTCACAGGCAAATGTCTGACATGTAGTATCTCTATTCAGTGATATTTTTTATGAAACTCAAGGCAAATTGGATAGAGAGAGAGAGAGAGACAGAGAGAGAGAGAGAGGGAGGGAGGGAAGGAGGGAGGGAGGGAGGGAGAGAGAGAGAGAGAGAGAGAGAGAGAGAGAGAGAGAGAGAGAGAGAGAGAGAGAGAACATTATAAAACAATATATTGATGGGTCACTAATAATGACACATTCCTGCAAATGATGATGATGATGATGATGATGATGATGATGATGATGATGATGATGATAGTTAGATCATTCCGCCCCAGGCGCCTGATGGACCCTGAAAGATTCCTGATGAAGCTTGGGACTTTTCCTGAATCCCTTGCTCACAATTCGACAGAAGCCCTAGTGGAAGCCTGGGATAGGGCGGCCATTGGGGCTTTGGATCGTGTTGTGCCTTTGCAGCCTCTGACCCGGTGTCGATCCCGGGTAGCTCCCTGGTTTACTGAGGAGCTCCGGGAGATGAAATGCCGGAAAAGACGCATAGAGAGTGGTTGGAGGGCCAGCCTGTCCGAATCTGATTGAACACTAGTAAGAATTCATATTAAATCCTACTTAGTGGCAATAAAAGCGGCAAAATGGCAACATTTTTCTGCTCTTATCGCGTCTGCAGATAAAGGTTCAAAGTTCAAAGTTTAATGAATTTATATGCCGCCCAATCCCGAAGGACTCCGGGCGGCTTACATAAAAACAACTCTAAAAAGAATACTAAAAAAAAATTAAAATAGAGAGGGAAAGCAAGTTAAAAAGACACATCATGCACTCAATCTTAGTGGGGCTAGAACTCATTCATGAGGTCAACAACCCCAGGCCTGCCGGAATAGCCAGGTCTTAGTAGACTTTCGGAAGGCCGAGAGAGTGGGGAGGGTCCGGATCTCTGGGGGTAGATCATTCCATAGGGCCGGGGCAGCTACAGAGAAGGCCCTCCCCTGAGGAGCTGCCAGACGACATTGTCTAGTTGATGGCACCTGGAGAAGGCCCATCCTGTGTGATCTTATCGGACGCTGGGAGGTATGTGGCAGAAGACGGTCTCGTAGATAACTGCCCAGCCGCCCTGTTTAGGGTGACCCACTCCTTATTTAATCAAGGAACTGGGGAAAACCCCTTGCAGGGTAGAATTGAATTTGTTCAGTATCTGCAGGATAAAATAACTCAGATCTGGACAGGCTTGGACTCTGACTGGGTAGATTCGGGCAAGTCGACAGGGATGAATCTTGTGGAGACCATCTGGGATGAGTTTGACCTTGTGACCCCCCGAAGGAATGGACAGGATTATGGGGAGACTCAGTGCTGCCACTTGGGTGCTGGATCCGTGTCCCTCTTGGTTAGTCTCAGCTTCCCGGGAGGTGACACGAGGCTGGCTCCAGGCGATTACCAATGCTTCGTTGAGAGAGGGGTTCTTTCCCACCGCCTTGAAGGAGGTGGTGGTGAGGCCCCTCCTTAAGAAGCCTTCCCTGGACCCAGCTTCTTTAGCCAACTATCATCCGGTCTCCAACCTTCGCTTTGTAGCGAAGGTTGTTGAGAGTGCGGTAGCTTCCCCAGTATCTGGATGAAGCTGCCTACCTGGATCTGTTTCAGTCGGGTTTCAGGCCTGGGTACAGCACGGAGACAGCATTGGTTGCATTGGTTGACGATCTCTGGTGGGCCCAGGACAGGGGCTGCTCCTCTGTCCTGGTCCTATTAGACCTCTCAGCGGCTTTCAATACCATTGACTATGGTATCCTACTGTGACGACTCGGGGGGCTGGGAGTGGGGGGCACTGTTTTATGGTGGTTCTCCTCCTATCTGTCAGATCGGTCGCAGTTTGTGTTGACTGGAGGGCAGGGATCGACCCTGAGGTGCGTCACTTATGGAGTTCTCTCACCCCTCCTGTTCAACATAATTATGAAACCACTGGGTGAGATCATCCGTGGTTTTGGGGTACGGTATCATCAATATGCTGATGATACCCAACTTTTCATCTCTACTCCAAACCACCAAATGATGCCCTCGACGTGATTTCCTGATGCCTGGAGGCTGTGCGGATCTGGATGGGGAGGAACAGGCTCAAGCTCAATCCCTCCAAGACTGAGTGGTTGTGGTTTCCGTCATCCCGATTTGTGCATCTTGTTCCATCTTTGATGATAGGGGAGAAATTTTAGCCCCCTCAGAGAGGGCCCGCAATCTGGGTGTCCTCCTGGATACGTGAAAACCTGATGGCCGTGACCAGGGGGGCCTTTTACCAGGTTCTCCTGGTACGTCAGTTGTGCCCCTTCCTGGATTGGGATGCTCTGTGCACAGTCACTCATGCCCTCGTCCTTTCTCGCCTGGACTACTGTAACGCTCTCTACATGGGTCTGCCCTTGAAGAGCACCCAGAGGCTTCAACTGTCCAGAATGTGGCTGCGCGGGTTATCA
Source organism: Thamnophis sirtalis (assembly GCF_051295495.1). Lineage (NCBI taxonomy): Eukaryota > Metazoa > Chordata > Lepidosauria > Squamata > Natricidae > Thamnophis > Thamnophis sirtalis. The sequence continues at coordinate 25,982,538 of NW_028261388.1, read as the reverse complement.
TGGGGTCACCTAGGTGCTCCCATGTTACACCCCTTTTAGGCGACCTGCACTGGTTGCTGGTTGTCTTCCGGATGTGATTCAAGGTACTAATTATGACCTTTAAAGCACTCCATGGCTTAGGCCCAGGATACCTGCGAGACCACCTACTGCCACCCGTAGCCTCTCACCATCCAGCAAAACAGCAACAAACTGGTGGGAACATTAGCCTGAAAAAGTCACCGAAAATCAGATGGTCAAGATCTTGTGGGATTTCCGTATACAAATGGACAAAATACTGGCACATAATACACCAGACATCACACTGGATGAGAAAATTAAGGTCACAATCATAGACATCGCAATACCAGGTGATAGCAGGATCGCCGAGAAGGAACATGAAAAAATCGCAAAATACCAGGACTTAAAAATCAAAATTCAACTATTATGGCACAAACCAGCAGTGGTAATTCCAGTGGTGATCGGCACACTGGGTGCTATTCCAAAAGCACTGGAATTACATTTAAAACAGTTAAAAATTGACAAAATCACCATCAGTCAAATGCAAAAAGCCGCACTGCTTGGATCTGCACGCATATTACGAAAATACGTTACGACATCCTAGGCCCCTGGGTGGGGCCCGACTAGTAATCAATGCCAAATCCGGCGAAACAACTGGCCGCTGTGATACAATTCTATTGTTGCAATAATAATAATAATGATGATGCATTCATCCTCTTGATTATAGTTCATCTTATAGTCCATATATGTGAAAAAGGTATTTGAAAGAGATTATTTCATACACATGGGAGCAAAATGCAGCACTCTTTAAAAGGAAATGTTACTTTGAAGACTATATGGCCCACATGTATCTGAAAGGCCATCTTGTAAAAAATAATGGAAACATGTACATCAATCAAGTAAAATATTTGGTTGGGTTTTTAAAATGTTTTTTAAAGCATTAAGTGAAGTTGGACAATAATATTCACACAATTGTTGGACAGACTTGTTCATGTGCTTACTGGACAAAGTAATGCCTCTGTTTGCTATACATATATCCATTCAAATGCCAATTGCTAAATTGTACATGTGTTAAAAGTGTGTTTGCAAGTTCATTTCTTGCCAGAACCCAATATTATTAGGTTGCAGATGTAAAGAACAAACAACTGTATGTCTTCTTTTAAATTGTGGCACAAATATACACTATAATGCTGAAAAACATCCTGGGCTAAGATTATTTATCTGAATACTTGGAAAGATTTTGTTTAACTTATACAATTTAATGATCAATTCAAACTTCATCAAGTTGTAAATATTTATTTTCCAGTGGACACAAACGTTTCTGTTACATTAAGTTATATGGTGAATATTAATAAGAGTTCTCTTGATTATGTTGTTTTCTTAGATAGGAAAAATCAATATGAATTGATCCATCATACTGAAAAAAACATCCATTGTTATAGCAAGCAACAGCATAACCTTATACTGTAAATCAGTCAGCAAATAAAAGTATCACAAAAACCAGCAAACTTTCCATATTTAAATTCCACAGTGACTAAAATAGTTTAAAAATTTATCTTAATTTTCAGAATCGGAAATCTATTTTTCACAAGACCCTAGCAAACATCCCTATAGTTTCTGAATTTAGCATACTTTTCTATAAATTCAAATATCAAGAATAAGGAAAACAGATAGAACAGCTCTTGGGAAGAAAGCACAAAAAGAGCATTCCAAAACAATAAAAACAAAACCATTTCTGAGAGAGAAGTGGAGGAAAAGTTATATTTCTCTCTAAGCTATCAATTAAGTCAGATATTGAATGTCTTGGAAAGTAGGTACCGGATCCTTCGCAGATGTTCTTTCCACATAATAATTATATTTTTAAAATGCCTAGATCTTGTGAAAGGTTGTTGAGACCCTGAGGAATTTCAACCAATCACATTTTCCCACCTCTATATTTTCCAAACATGTTGGACTATCATCCCAGAAAATCTCTTACATGGGGAAAACATTTCACTAGAAAAGAGGAATACAAAAGATTGGATTACTTAAGCACATATTATTCTGAACATTACCTACTTCCCGCTCCCATAAAAATAAAGTACCCCACCCTAACTCTTTATATTTTCTGGAAGAAAGTTGGGGGGGGGGGGAATTCCTCCAGATGATGCTGAATTACAACTTCCAACTTCTTGCCAAAGGAGAAACAAAATTGGTTGCCACTCTGATGACTGGCCATAAAGTCTGGAGTATATATTGACCCCCGTGATCTAGAAAGACAAATGTTTCATATCTTAAACTAATATTTGTGTACACAAGAGGATTTCACCAATATCTCCTTTTAATAAATGAACTCAGGAAGCATAAAGTTAAATTTCCACACTTTGACCTTCTCTAATATGTGGCTAATTTCTATGGCCTCAGCACCGTACAACATCACTTATACTGAGGCCTTTGTTTAGTTTTCTGTCAAATAAATGTTGCTTCTTTATTCTAACTCTTAAGTGAAAACTGCCTAATATCTTTATACCCAAAAGCCCATTTATTAGAAGCTGGAAAAAAAATCTGTTGATGAGTGAAAAGGTATATCGAGTCCTGCTGATTCATTTCCACTACAAGTGATACAATAATGGAAGAATAACCCCAAGGGATAATTTATCACTAACCATCAACACTGATATCTGATTATGTTCCCAGTTGGGGCTGGGGGCTGAGACTATGGGGATGGGAAAAAAGGAGGTAGTCCAAAGTTCAAAATAACAATCTAACTTTTTAATTTTTATTTTATTATGGAACTGATAGACTTTTCTATTTCTGGGTGAAAGAAAATAATTAAAGGATTAGCTGAGTGTGAAATTAAATAGCATTTTTCTGCTGCATGTTGAAGAATCTGCAGAGGAAGAGCTTGAATTGAAACAAGGTTCTTAGTGGTTTTGCTTTTGTACAAGAAATCCAATGAATCCAATTTTTAAAAACAACAACACAACATACTGGGGGGAAATCAGCCTTCCTTCAACTTTCCTCGCATCGCCAATACAGCTTGAATAATAGAGGGTTAAAGTAAGTTTTCAAAATGATATGTATAACAATATAGAAAACTAAGCATGAATCATTTTAAAAAGTCTTCCCCATCACAGCAGTTTATTCATTATTTGTATTAGAGCAGTGGTCTCAAACTTGATTTCATTGAACACCGCATCAGGGTTGTATTTGATCTTGAGGGGCTGGGGTGGGCTTGCCAGCTTGATGTCACTCTTGTTGGGGGGTCCCTGTGGTGGCCTGAATGCTCTACTAGCAAAAACAGATTCCTGACCTCCATTTTCCGTGACCCGTCAAAACCGCGGTCCACAAAAGCACGATCGCCGAAAGCGCGCATTTGACGTCATCACAGCGCGACGAAAAAAATTAAAAATTGAAATAAAAATTAAATTAAAGCAAGCCGATTCACATAAAGGTAAGGGTTAGGTTTAGGTTTAGGGTTAGGGTTAGGGTTAGGTTTAGAGCGTTAGGGTTAGGGATAGGGTTAGGTTAAGGGTTAGCGTTAGGTTTAGCGTTCCGTTAACGATTAGGTTTCGGGTTAGATTTAGGGTTAGGTTAAGGGTTAGGTTTAGGGTTAGGTTTAGGGTTAGATTTAGGATTAGGTTTGGGGGGGTTAGGGTAAGGTTTTCGCTTTATTTTTACATTTTTTGATCACAGCGCGATGTTTTCGTCGCGCTGTGATGACGTCAAATGCGCGCTTTCATCGACCGCGATTTTGTCGTCCACGGTTTTGTGGTGGAACCTCATTTTCGGCTGCAATGGCTTCCCACAGCCCTCCATTTTCACAGACAGAGGATTGCAGGAGGCCATCACGGCCAAAAACAGAGTCTGGGACAGTGTTTCTCAACCTTGGCAACTTGAAGATGTCCGGACTTCAACTCCCAGAATTCCCCAGCCAGCAAATGCTGGCTGGGGAATTCTGGGAGTTGAAGTCCGGACATCTTCAAGTTGCCAAGGTTGAGAAACACTGGTCTGGGAGGTCCATGTATGGCCTTCCCGAGCTCTGTTTTCACTGGCAGAGGCATGTGGGCTGGTCCTTCGCATGCCAGATCTAAGGACACTATGGGCAGGATCCGGTCCCAAGATCTTGAGTTTGACACCCCTGTACTAGAGTGTTTAAACAGTTATTTTCCTTTAATTTTTTTTTAAATAACCAGTTCAGTTAAGCTATGAATTACGAAAACACTTTGGGAAAGGATGTTTTTAGAATGTGAAGCATGAAATGTAATTATTGCATATCTTGGGTGAGGAAATGGCTATTCGCGAAAAAAGAAGATTGAGAGCCCAGTCTGCTGGCATTCTTTTACTTATAATAGTGGAGAATATACTTTGATAATGAAATATCTGCAAGATGTAAGCTTAGAAACCTCATTTTTCAACTTGTCTTGTGTTCTATCCATGACAGTGTGGCTTTTGTCTTCCTAGTAATGCAGTCTTCCTTTTATTAGCATATCACCTGCCTGCCTCACTATGTGCACAGAAAAACTCAAAGCTTTTATATTTGTTTGCCAAAGAAGAAACAGCAGAAGCAAAATTGGCTTCCATTTTTACAGTCTACTGAAGATGAAATTGTTTTTGACTGAATTCAGGATAGCATTTATGGCAAAGGATCCCCTCATATTACAGTTCTCATGTACCTCACAGGAAATTGGATTTGTAAGCATGTTTAATATTTCAACTTGACCATCTGGATATATACAAGATGTAATCCCAGTAGATGAGTGAGCTGGGCTGTTGTACCTTGTCTCTTTGCAAGTACAGATAAGGGACATATGCTTCCTCACTTGAGGGAAAAAAAGCTTCCTTACCTGAGGGGGGAAATATTCAAACTAAATTTTAAGGATCCCCCCCCCCTTTAAAACCATTGTGCATACAGATCAGCATCAGTCTGTTCAATTTTGCTATCTGTTTTAACTAGTAGGACAATTATGTGCTTTACTATTTTACACACTGGCCTTTTAAAATGCCATTTAAAATGGCCGTACATGTTTGTGTATAACTGCCTCTATCATATGGTTTTTGTTTACATCTTTTTCTAATAATATAATTATTAAATTCCCCAAGAAACATTACTTTAAAAGGCAGAATTACTCTTTGTCATTTTTGTTATGGAAATTTTCCCATTCTAAGCTCTTAAATACATGCACTCTAGCATCCTTATTGCTTTTATATAAAGCTGTCAAATACATGTTTTTTCCCTAGTCATATCACTCAAAAGCAAATGTTTTTCATATGAGAATTTTTGACATGGGAAAAATGATTATCAAATTTCACAGTATCACCACCTACGCTATAATAAAATGGATATGGAATCCATCTTGGAGAATCGTGTAAATTTAAACCTGTGATACATTTCTTTTATATTTTACAGGTAATAATTATGGCCCTTAACTAAAATATTACCTGCCCCAAATAGTGCATCAAATATTTTCACTATGTAGTGGAATTTCAGAGCTTTGAACTCACAAAATGTAGGCTACTCTACTTATTTGTTCTGACACACTGACATTTTTTTAATTGTGCTTTTGCAAACCATTAATTAAAACCAATTTCTGGCTGCAGCAGAGCAGGGACAGGAAATTTAATGTGCTCTAGACATTTTATGTACTTTGGTTGAGATTGATAGATTATGAAACTTCACATATCTAAGGATAATGAATTGAATGAAGGCTAATTACCTGAAATAGATTTGTGAAAAGTTGAAATCACTATGGGAGATCAATCTTTGATCTAGGAATTGCCCAGCTTCCTAGTTTAGGACACCCTTGTATTCTGAAATAAAACTTACAATTTTTAAATAATACAATTTGTATTATTAGGACTGTTACTGAAATGTATGCAAGGATTTGTAACCAACTGATCAGAAATAAGATTTTTGTTTGTTCATGTAGCTTTTAAAAAGAAAAAGAGAGAAAGATGTCATGTAATTACAATGTTTGCTCATTTTATACATATGGTTCATACAGAATGCTCTAGAAACTCTCTGTATTGATTTGTAACTAATTTAATAAATGGAGAGTAGTGGACATAAAGTTGTATTCATCCATAGCATTTAACATGTTCTGGGATCCCCATGCATTCTACCCTAAAAAGATACATTTTCTTTTATATTTTAAAAAGAATTGATTTATCTATAAACCAATAGATCCATTAAATGCATCCAGAATTAGGGAACTATTACTAAATGTGATAGTAGTAACATAAAATAGATCTCTGCTTTTTGTATTTTCTTGGTGTGTTTTATCTTTGTGTGTAATAAAATTATTATAGAGATTTTAATTTACAAAAAAATAACCCATTTGGAATGGAGATTTGCTTTAGATAAATCAGATTTTATTTTATCTTATGACTTTCAGCAGCAAACCTCAATTGAGAAATCTTTTTTACATATGAATGTCCTAATGGTGTCTGACGTGTTTTCCATAATCTTTTAATGCTCTTTGTGTATCAGTAATGTTCATGGTTGGTTGGTTGGTTGTTGGGTTGGTTGGTTGATTGGTTGATTGAGTGTTTCCTTGATTGATTGAGAGCTATCAAGTCACTGTCACATTTTTCAACAGTAAAACAAAACAGCATACTATATTGTGGACTCAATTAAATTGACTATACAGCTAATGAATCTTCTACACCAATGTTTCTCAACTTTGACAACTTTAAGATGTATATGGACATCAACTTTTAGAATTCCCCAGACAGCTGAAGATTGAGGTTAAAAAATACTAATCCAGTGGTAAATTCAAAGCTGCAACTTTAACATCTGCTGGTGTAATAGCTCAAGCTTTTTACCATCATACTGCACTTGTAGCTTTGGAAAAACTGTAAAATATGCGTCTTTAGGGGATAAATGTCCTAACATCTGATGATCTCTTACTGCTCTTTGCAGGAAGTTTGCATATCAGTAACTTCCGTGGTTGGTTGGTTGGTTGGGTTGAGTAATTGATTGATTAAGAGCTATCAAGTCACTGTCGAGTTTTAGAAACATAGATTTTTTCCCCAAGAAACTTCTATAGCATTGCATCTTAAATTCTAACAAATTCTCATTTTTGCCAATGAATAATCCCTCAGAATGCCTATAGAAATATAATATTTTTTCCTCTATATATCAACTATTTACAACTTTCCCCATACCACTACTTTAGAATCATAATAATTTCATCTAATTTTGCTTGCATTGACTGGTAGGATGTCTCCGGGAACTTAAACTGGGCCTTTCCTCTCCTTTCCATAAGGAGAGCCCAGGAATAAAACCACACTTTTAAAAAGAAAATGTTCAGAAAAACTGGAACAGAGTCTATGAATTGCAATGAGATGATCAGGGAACAAGAAACTAAGCCTTACAAATAAAGATTTTCCTTTTGGAAAAATAGACACCACAAAAAGGGAAATAATTTCACACTATGGAAGAAGTGCCAAAAGACCTGTCAATTCAGTGACAATGGAAGGTTCCCACACATGGGAACCATGATGTGGTGGCATCCCACCACATTGCAATGTGTCTCTGGCATGTTAACCTTGTTTTCCACTATTAGTATCCAGCCAACAATTGTAGGAAAAATACAGACATGGATATATTATCTTGTAAGTTCCTTTGCAACTTTGAAATGAAATAAAATGTAATTTCTTGATCAGCTTCCGAAGGATAAACCATTATGCGGAATTAGAACTAGAATAGAATAGAGATGGAAGGGGCCTTGGAGATCTTCTAGTCCAGCCCCCTGCTCAAGCAGAAGATCCTATACTATTTCATACAAGTGGGTGGTTCAGTCTCTTATTAAAAATCTCCAGTGATGAAGCACCCATGATTTCTGAAGGCAAGATGTTCTACTGGTTAATTGTCCTCACTGTTAGGAAGTTTCTTCTCAATTCCAGATTGCTTCTCTCCTCGATTAGTTTACATCCATTGTTTCTTGTCCTGTCCTCTGGTGCTTTGGATAATAATTTGACCCCCCCCCTCTTTTTTGTGGCAGCTCCTCAAATATTGGAATACTGCTATCATGTCACCCCTAGTTCTTCTTTTCTCTAGACTAGCCAAACCCAAATCTTGCAACCGTTCATCATATGTTTTAGTCTCCAGGCCTTTGATCATCTTATTTGCTCTTCTCTGAACTTTTTCCAAAGTCTCAACATTTTTTTTTGTAGTGTGGTGACAAAAATTGGTTGCAGTGTTCCAGGTGGAGTCTTACTAAAGTTTTATAAAGTGATATTAATACTTCATATGGTTTTGATTCTATGCCTCTGTTTATACAACCAAGGATTGTATTAGCTTTTTTGGCTGCGGCTGCACACTGCCAGCTCATATTAGTGATCCTCCACTAGGACTCCCTCTCACAGTTATTGTTTTTTAGCCAGGTCTTACCTAATCTGTACTTATACCTTTGGTTCTTCCTGCCAAAATGAAAAACTTTGCTTTTCTCAACATTAAACTTCATTTTGTTGAATAGGGACTATTATTCAAGTAGGTCAAGATTTTTTTTTTATCCTGGGCTTGTCTCCTCCAGTGTTGGCTATTCCGGCCAGCTTAGTGTCATCTGCAAATTTGATGAGTTCCCCTTCTATGTACTTGATTCAGGTCCATAATAGGGCATACCTTGTTCTTTTCTAGGGCTCTTTTCATTCTCTTCCTGCAGGAATGTTTGCAGGAAAAGTCCAACTTGGCTCTCTTTCCAAAATAGCTGAATATTTTCAGACTTCTGAAGTAGAAAGTAGTTTAGATATGCAAACTAAAAGACATTATTCTCATTTGTAGATAGATAAACCCATTGACCCTGAAAATACATCTCTTATTTCTGGTCAGATTCATAATCCAATTATTCTTGATCAGTGAAATATAAGCCCATAATTAATGTGCCACCTGAGAGGTTTTGTTATTCTCTTTAAATTACATACTAATTTATTAAATTGTCCTGATTAAGTAATGTATTTGACAATATAGGTTTCTTGTTAAGAATATTAAATATCTTGCACCTATCTTATTACGTAAAGGTCTAAAGAATATACTTTTGTACATGGTATCTTTCTAAGTGGAAGGAAAGATCCATATTTCCTTTGCATCTGGCTGTGTTTTGAGGAACAATACATGCAAAATTTATAGTGAACTTTTCCTTATAATCAAACTTGTCTGGAAAAAGTAAGAAGCAATAAAATAAATGAATGAATGAATGAATGTATAATTACAAAAAAAATAAATCTGAGATGAGGTAGAAACTGGTTTTAGGATGCAAAAAATACTTATGCCATATAGCACTTTTTCCATTGTCTGAATGCACTAATGTCAGCAGGAAAAGGCCAATTTGGATATTGCATATCTTGTCTTTAGTTCTCTCCAACCCAGCCAGCCAAAACAATCACAAGGATTTATAAATTGCTGGAAACGGCGGTGTGGGGGGCTTCTAAAAGTACAACTTGGCCACATTCTTTTTAGCTTTAATCAAGCTGACTCTGGCAAGTGGTATCTTGAATCTTGTGCCAGGATAACTGCTGGCCTTAGGGTGAAAAGATTTCCAATCTGTCCTATTCCGCCTCAACAACTGTTTTCCAGATTTTCTCCCCCTCCCCAAATCTAAACTGTTAGTATGTGCCATAGAGATATTCTTCTATACAGGATTCACAGTGTTAATAATACGCTTCCTGGCCTTCCTGTGTTGTCAGAGATGTTCTTCTCCTTCAAAAATGTGTCAGGAAGATATTCTGCTGTTTCCACTTTTATCTTTAGATGACTGCATTGTGGTTCTTTTTCTTTACAATGTGTTTTTTAATTGAAAACACTGCAAAACATCTGTGGGGTGCTCGACTACAATAAACGCATCCAAGATTGCATCTCTGCAGATTAGACAGCATCATCCCGTTTTCATTACGAACCAGGGAAATCATAAGCTTTGCTTGTACTTGCTGGGATCTCATTCAGATTGTTAAAGAAAGGGAATTTTTGATCCTTTCAGACCTTCAGTCTACTGAAAATTGGAGGAGGCAGATATAAGATCACACATGCTGTCCGCATGTCCAACTTCCAAGTGTTCATTTGAAGTATAGATAGAGCCAATACAGTTGGTGCCTAGAAATTTAAAATTCAGTCTTTTTCAGATGTCTGAATATAGAACAGCAGGCACATCATGGTATAAACATATATTCAAATTATATGATTCAAGAACCATTCTTCTCCTTTTTTAAATGCAGAGATGTGCAACCTGCAGCCTCCCAAGTGTCAGGCCTGCAGTCATGTTTCTTTTTATGATCTTTGTCCTGCCACACTCTCTATTATTTCATTATGCTGTTTCATTAGTGTATTGGGAAGGGGAATAGAAAGGAGTAGAATTGTGGAATGTGTTGTTGTCATTCCTTTCTAGAAGCCCAAGGTCATATTTTGTCTCCGCACCTCTGCACCTGACCGGAACCAGCTGGGTGGAGATGCCAGCATGGCCAAAGAAGATTGGACCATGTGATGGATTTATGGGTGTGGGGATAAGATCATTAACTTTCAACTAGGTGGAATCCCAGGAAGCTTTTAGATTTGGGATTCCACAGTTTGTGCCAACATGTCTGTCTTATTAAATTGGAACTTTAAGAATAGCTCTGCCTTGGACTCTGATTTAATTCTGCATGATATTTGGAACGCTGATACCAAGCACATTTGCAGACAAACCGTGAAGCTACCTCTGACTGCAGTGCCGAATTTCATGGCATGCATGGCTTCTTGTCACTTTAAGAAACAAACCCGAACACAAAAAAGTTCTAAATAGAATTCTTTCCATGAAATTGTGTTGCTTCTGGCCATCAAAACAGTGCTGCTTTAGTAGCATATCCATCTGGGGTTTCTGGATAATCCAAAGCTCATTTTGCACTTCTGTTTGCATATCATAGCCCCGTGGTGCCGAACCTATGGCACATGTGCCAAAAGCAGCAAGCAGAGCCATCCCGTGTGGGATGTGTGACCTCACTAGCTCCTTTTCCACATTCCTGTACACGCATACATGCTGCTCAGCTGGCCTTCATGCGTGGGGGAATGTCGAAACCCAGAAGAGGAGCATTTCGCCGTGCATGTGCGTGCCGGCACTCAAACTTCCAGGTTTCCATTGCACACATGTGCAATGGCGAGCTGTTCATCGGGGATCTGCCTGCACCAAAAACCAGAAATTTGGGTGCCAGCACAGGCATGCACACTGGAATACTGCTCTTCTGGGTTCTCTCCTGGGTCACTCCTGTTTGCGCGAAGGCCAGCGAGGCCGTGCGGGCCAGGCGGGATGGTTTTGCGTGCCATTTCCAGCACGCAGATCGGCACACGGTGATGTAAAAGGTCAACCATCACTGTCATAGCAGAAACATCCCTTCTTTTTTTTTAATGGACAGTCACATCAGGTGAACAGTGTCTTGGTTTCTCAAGCATCACCAGAAGAAATCCAGCAAACCGAAGCTTTGATTTGTTAAACTACGAGAGAAGAACATCAATATATAAAACTGCAACAAAAGGAAACCAAGCCACCAAGAATCAGATGATCAGATTCATTTAATCACACAAATCAAAGGGAAGTATTCTGCAAACTCAGAAAGCCCAGGAGGGGAAGCAAGTCAAAACAAACTGCAAACCGAGGATGAAATCCCAGGCTTCCATACTATCTCCCTTGCTTTGCATGGCAGTTTCTATTACTTATTATAATATTCATAGAAACCCTCTCTGACACACATATTTTAATTAGTTCAATTTGATTTACTGTATCAGTTGATATGGTGTACTAGCCTACTTATATTTGGGGGGGAGGATCATATTTAAATATAATGAACACATATGGTTTCCTTTTTAAATGCTTTATTTGTTTGATTATATATTGTTAACTGCCACAACTACAAGACTTTGCCACATACATCTGTCCATTGATTATCATCCAGCATTCATTACAATATGTATTGTTATTATTTAATAGACGTGTCCCACTTTTTGCAGCATTTGCCCTCTCAAGACAGCTAATAAAGGCTGGTAAATTAATTCTCATGTAGAACAATATAATTTAAATTATTTGTTACTAATGAAATAAGCTACATTTATTTCCATAAATCCTCTATATGGAAAAGGTTTCCATGCATATTGGCCACTGACCTTTGTCAGAAGAATAATTTGGGGTTCCAACTCGAGCCAGGGTTGTGCAAGAATAAATAAAAAAGAGATGCAGACAGCTGTGAGACAGTGGTGGGTTGCTCCTGGTTCAGCCCAGTTCTGCTGAACCGGTAATGGAATTCACATCTGGGTGGCAGAACTGGCAGCAACCGAGGCCTACCACGTCCTTAAACTGGTTCCCTTGCCGCTGCTGGGCCACTGCCATTTTGGTTTTTAGTGACTGTGCATGGGTAGTTCACTGTAAATTGTTCTGTACATGCACGAACAACAATTTACATTGAACAGTGCATACGCGGACAGCACATGTCTGGAATGTGCGTGGGTTGCAAACCGGTAGTAAAACTGGCAGCAACCCACCCCTGCTGTGAGGAAAGAAGAAATATTTATTCCTAGAAGCCAAAAGTTTGCCTTTGTAGGCAGCTGCAGACAAATGGGATATAGTGACGTACTTTTATAAGGAAGCTTGTCCTAGTGTGGAAGTGTTTAGGTGCTGATTCTAGGTTGACACTTGAGAGGCATATATATGTCATCTATGATGTTTATTCTTGTGAATATGCAGTTAATTAACTCTAATTTAATTAACTCTATTTGTGTTTACAGACCTTCTCCTTTGACATGTGGATTAGGAGTAGGTAACTTATTGGGGGGTTTAAGGAAGTTTGAGTAAAACATTGCAATAGCAATAGCAATAGCAGTTAGACTTATATACCGCTTCATAGAGCTTTCAGCCCTCTCTAAGCGGTTTACAGAGTCAGCATATTGCCCCCAACAACAATCCGGGTCCTCATTTTATTCACCTCGGAAGGATGGAAGGCTGAGTCAACCCTGAGCCGGTGAGATTTGAACAGCCAAACTGCAGAACTGCAGTTAGCTGAAGTAGCCTGCACTGCTGCATTTAACCACTGCGCCATCTCGGCTCTCTGCCCCTCTCCCCATTTGCTATTTTTAATTGTTTCACTTAGTTTTAGCTTGACTGTCAATTCTCTAGTGGAGACATTGCTTCTCAATCTATTCTGGATTCTGTTAATGTTTTAAGGGAAGATGAAATATTATAAAGAATTAAATATATTTTGACATAAAACCTATCACACCTGCCATATCCAGACCAATTTTAACATTTCTTCTGGAGTCCCCCTAAAAATATGCATAATTTTAATGAGATCCAGTGGGAATATAAAAATTAAAATGGAATTAACTATCTAATTAAATTAAATGTAAGCATTTAACACACAGTGGCAAAAATTAATTTTTACTTCATTTTAGACTATTTTTATAGTAATGATATTAAACATATTTCAGAGCTTTTATTACCACTTCCCATATGCATCACATCCTAGAATGACAGAAAAGTGTGTTATTGATTCCTACCAACTATAGAAATCTGTTCAAAAGATGATAGTTGGGAATAGCGTTCTACCATTAGATAGTGACTCACGCATAACCTTTTGAATATAAGGATTACATTGAATATATTATATACTATTTTAGAGGAGTAGATATTTAATAAATATCAATCAGGTCCATCTTTATCTCTCTTAATATTGCAGCTACCTTACTTTTGCGTCTTCATTATTTTTGTGGGTTTTTTTCTGGTTATTGAGTGTCTTCATTATTATTGTTTTTGGTATTGGACCTGGGTACTTGAGAGACCGCCTGATGCCAATTACCTCCCAAAGACCCATTAGATCACACAGATTAGGCCTCCTCCGGGTTCCGTCTACTAGCCAATGTCATCTGGCCACGACCTGGGGGAGGACCTTCTCTGTGGTGGCTCTGGCCCTTTGGAACGAGCTCCCCGCAGAGATTCGGACTCTCACCTCTCTCCAGGCCTCCCGAAAAGCCGTTAAAACCCGGCAGGCCTGGGGTCGATGAGTTCCCTTCCCCTCTTGAATCGTGTGGCTGTTGGTTGTTTTTTATATGCCCTGTACTTTTGTGTAGTTTTTGTGTTTCCCTTCCCCTCCTTGGGTTTGTGCGCCGCCCTGAGTCCCGCTGGGAATAGGGCAGCATATAAATAAAATGAAACTCGAACTCGAAACCTTTTTTCTGGTTATTGAGAGTGTTGCTTTGGTTTTCTTTTTCTTGTTTTTGTGTTTAGTTTTCTGCTTATTTCACACCTGAAGGCTAGTGCCCAAAAAAAGAGAACCACTTTTAAGATGAACTTGACCCCATAAGATTTACTAACATCATATTTAATTATGCCTAAGGCATCTAAATAAGTGGTTAAAGGAATCTCTAGAGGACTCATAGAGGGCACTCATGTGTCTTGCATTTCATGGTATGTTACAGGTTTAAACAAAACCATATTCCACCATAGCACACTGTGTTGATATCTTTCTTCAGATTGGACTCAGAGGCCTGGGGACCATTAGTTCTAGTTTTGCCACTGAATGATATTTATATTCTTCTGCGTTTTTTTTTTTACTCAACAGGATCTCCCTTTTTTTCATTTTTCTTCCTTGTGGAATCAAAGGGTTGAAGGAGACAAACTCTTTTGGGGGGATAAGAAAACATTGTTTAGAAAAGCATATATTTTAAAAAAAATGGCGATCACACTTTGTGGAGAAATATAATATCTTATGATACTTTAGGCCATTTTCCTTCACCTTTGCTGAAAATTAGATTTTAAGATAGCACATGTTTTGCACTAGCCCTGGAAAATTATTGTTAAGATTTATTAGTGAAGAAAATACTAGTTAAGTCAGTGTTTCTCAACCTTGGCAACTTGAAGATGTCCGGACTTCAACTCCCAGAATTCCCCAGCCAGCATTCGCTGGCTGGGGAATTCTGGGAGTTGAAGTCCAGACATCATCAAGTTGCCAAGGTTGAGAAACACTGAGTTAAGTGAAGAAGAATCTCCGAAACCAACCTCAGGTATAAATCATCTTTTATTTTTGGAAAGTAAAGCATAACTTATTTTTTTTTTTTTCAGTTTCAGAACATTTTCAGATTCAGTTCAGAAAATTCCTGCATCCCTCTGTCTCCCAGCCTTCCTCAGTCTCTGTCAATGGAAAGAAACAATGTGTTGATCTGTCCCCTGATACATGTAACTAACACTTGAGTTATACTGTCTCTTCAGCATCTCACCACCTACTGGCCATAAGAAACAGTGGGGAGTAAGGTACCGTAGGTATATTTTTTGTGTTTCCTCTTCATCTCTCTTTCTGCCTGCTTTTTATCTGTGAGGTTGTTAAGTTTGAAGTGCTTCTTTTCTACTTTTTAAATTAAATCTTTATTAAATTTCAAGCTCAAACATTAAAATACAAACCAACATAAAAGAGAAAGGGAATAACAATACAAATTAAAAGTGGCAGGAAAAAGAACACATTTATAACAAAGATAACCTCCAATTTTCTTTTACTCCAGAGAAAATAACCCCTAAAATAACCTCTCTCTAAAGTTTATTGAAAGTTAAAACCCACCCCTCTCCTAGAGAATGGAAATATTTTAGGAAATATTAAAAAGGCAGAATATTTCCCCTAAAAAGAGAAGTAAAAACTCAAGAGAAGCAGAAACTCAGATGCCCCCACCTTTCTGAATGAGCCATTAAGGTCTGAGCTGGTCTACTCTACATAACAAAGGTAGGATTAATCCTTTACCGATCTCACCACATGGCACCTGGGAAGAAGCAATACTCAACCAAACTTGGACTCAAAACACAGCCTACAGACTTGCCTCTGCATGGCCCTATGGGAGTCTGGCAATCAATCAGAATTCAAGTTCAAAGCCCAGAGAAGGCATAAAACCAGGGACTTTCAGCATCTCTGCCCTTTTTCTTCTTCACCCAACATCTTGGAGCAGGTGATCCCCCTTTTCTGTTCAGGAGCTAAAGCCATGTGGTCCTGTTTACCATTAATACCATCTTTCGAAGCGGCCTCCATGTTTCCAGTGTCTCCTTTTCCCCACTTGGAACTGAACTCAGAAGGACATTTCTTCCAACACGTTAATCAGAAAATAAAAATATTTTAAAATTCCAATAATCAACATTTTTAAATGCCAATATTCATAAAATATTATTCTCAAATTTAATACATTGTATTTAGCCTTATATTTAAAATGTTACATTTTAATCTAATCCAATCCAATCCAACCTAATCCTCAAATTCCAAAGTCAGAAGTTGATATATTTTTTTCTCTCTAACTCTGCCTGATAGAATGTAGCTAGCTAGAAACTGAACTTTTCCTGTTGCTTTCGTGTAATTCTTGTAATAAATCTCTTTTGGAAAGAGCTGCTCACTAATTCTTTCTCAGGTTATAATTTATATTCCTACTCTCCAAAAACACACTCAAACCACTTCCTCAAATACCCACACCTCTTAAGGTTGCTCAACAACAACTAGCATTCATATCTCAAACTTAGCAGGCATGGAATCACATAAGCATAATCTCCACTAATTGAGATTATTTATTTTTAATTATTTAAAATTATTGATTATTATTATCTAATTGTTTAAATTACAGGAACGACTTCAGCCTGTTAAATTCATTTTTGAATTGTTAGAGAAGTTTATGTCCTGTTTTGTGAACAAGGTATTTTATAGTTTTCCAGTTTCACTTTATTTCACGCTAAATCTCTACATGACTTCTCTTAAAGGTTACATTCAGATGTAAAAGAGTACATGACAGTATTACACCTAAGATAATTAAGATGCTTTGTAAAGTATGGTTTAAACTTTTAAAGTACTAAACCGTTGACAACTTAAAGAGGTGTTTACTTTGATATGATATAAATCAGCTCTCTTAAATATGAACTCAGTTTCCAAATTCTTAAACAAGTCCTAATTTTGGAGGCTCATTTGCTGAGCTCCTAAAAGACCCCCCCCCTTTTTTTCTTTAAGCTATAGATCCGTTATAGCAAACCTATGGCACACGTGCCACAGGAGGGATGTAGAGTTTTCTCTGCGGGCACGCGATCCATCGCCCCAGCTCAGCTCCACAACACATGTCTGTGTGCATTCCACCAGCCAGCTGGTTTTGGGGTCTCTGCTGTGATGCGCAGGGGTGGGGCACACACAGGGGGGGTCACATGCGTATGTGTGGGGGAGCATTTAGGAGGGGGGCCATGCAGGCATGTGCAGAGGCGGGGGTCGCGTGGGGGGAACGTGCATTGCATTATGGGTGTGCAACACACACACGCACACTTTTGGCACACAACGACAAAATGGTCAACCATCACTGCTATAGATTATAAACCTTGAACTTTTACATGAACCCCCATTCTTTCCATGTTTAGGAAAAGAATACTGAATACAAGAGCCAAGGTGGCGCAGTGGTTAAATGCAGCACTGCAGGCTACTGCTAGATCAGCAGGTCAGCGGTTCAAATCTCACCGGCTCAGGGTTGACTCAGCCTTCCATCCTTCCGAGGTGGGTAAAATGAGGACCCAGATTGTTGGGGGCAATATGCTGACTCTCTGTAAACCGCTTAGAGAGGCCTGAAAGGCCTATGAAGCGGTATATAAGTCTACTGCTATTGCTATTGCTATTGCTTGCCTTTCATTTGTAGTTTTTAAAGTTGAATTGATTTTAATGATTTCAATCTTTTGTGTGCTTTAATTCTTAGATTAGTTCTTATCCAGCCTCATTTACCTTTTCTCAGTGTTAAACACACCTAGTTTCCTCATTAAGACTTAATTTCCTAACTGTATTTCTCTATCCCCTTCTCAGACACTGAATATTTCTAAAATGTGATACACGAAACTTGTGTAGCACAAGTTTGATACACATCTAAACAAAACAGAATATAGTCAAATTATAATTTTTCATGACTCTTTATTAATATTTATTTACTATTCTTTTGCAGAATATAATTTGCCTTTTTAGCAACTTCGTATTGCTCAGTCATATCCAGCTTGTGATTAGCCACAGTTCAAAATATTCGAAGTATTATTTCAATCTAAGTCAGGCGTGTCAAACTCACATCATCACGGTGGTGTCACATGACGTATTGGGACTTGCCCCCCCCTCGCTAAACTGGGCATGGGTGTGTCCAGCCCATAACACATCTGGCTCACTGGCTGAGGGTTTGACAGCCCTGATCTAGGTATTCCCCATACAAGGTTTTGCATGGCATGCTAAAGACCACACAAAAGTAAGCATGACTACTTTTATTTTTCTCCCATTTAAATATTCTCTTTATTATATTTCATGCATTTATTTGACAGCATTTCCATGCCACTCCAGTTATACAACTCTGGCAATTTAGAAAAACAAAAACAGTAAAAATAAATGCTTATCCCAGGTCCTCGGTCCTATCAGCAGACAAGAATGCCAAATCCAGTCTGAACATCTGGCTGACTGTGTGATGAACAAATATAATAGTGCTTTAATAAAAGCTATGGATGAAAGTATAATAATTTAAGAGTAACACCACAAATTATGATATAAAACAAAAGCAAAAGTATACTGTTTTATAATTTGGGGAGGTTGATACTAATAATATGACACCTCCCATAAACTATTTTTTTCTTTATCATTATTTTTTTTAGCATTATAGCTCTCTCTACTGATAAAAAGACAACACTGCAGCCTCTCTTTACATTTTTTTAAAAAACAGGCAGAAGAGCAAGTAGAAAAGGAAACTGGTCAAGTAGATAAGAGGAAAAGTCTTTTTTCTGGAACTTGGGAAGTTGGCTAAAGGAAAAATGTAAAAAAATAATATTATCTTTCAAGTTAGGAGAGATATAAGCAGATAAAGTCAGTATTCTAAGATATGTGAAGGTTAAATGTCCATTTTGCCCTTAATCTTCCCTAATCTCCAAAATGTACAAATATATCCAAATGTTTAGGAGGTTTTGAACCCTATTCAGCTCTCCACATGGGGGTATGCAGACTTGAAGTATTTTCAGTATTCCTGACGTAAATGAACAGCTTTTCATTAAGGACTTTTATGACTAATTAACTAACCTTAAGTTGGTTTTGAATTTTAATTCTATGAGTTATTTCAGTTTGATGTAATCAATAAATCTGATAAGCATAAGCTATATTTCTTCATTATCTTCATGAAAACCTACAGGGGCTAAACCCTTTGAAATCTATTTCATATCTCGCTCCATTTTTATGAGGTGCTGGTGCTACATAATATTTTTAAGCCAATTGTACATCAACCTAACAGACATGCTGTCAGTTTATGCATATCTAACTTTAACTGATGTTACTTAAAGGTTGGAATAGTTCCTCAGCTGTTGCTGGTGCTCTTAGGATTGCTCTCACTTAGTTACAAGATTGACTTGTTTTGAACTGCTCTCTCTTCACTTATTATAATAATCAGTGGTAGGATATGACCAGGTACCATTCCGGTGTGGTGCTCCGGAGGGCCCATCCACCCGCCTGCTCTCCTTACCTCTATTTGAGCCGACTGGGGCATTTGTGCACGTGCACGGAGTGTACGGCACTTGCGCAACACTCCGCCGAGCAGTTGGAGCATTGCAAGCAGTGGGTACGCATGTGCACGCTGCGTGTATGTGTATGCACATAGTGGACACCCAGCCCCGTTGCAGCATACCAGTTGCAGCAGGATCCGGAACCCACCACTGATAATAATGGATTTTTTTCCACTGATGCTGACTATAGCTGAGATGGAGTTAGTGGCCCAAAGTTATCCAGTTGCCTATCATGATAAGGAAAGTCTGGGAGTTTGGTCTCTCTGCTCCTAATTTAACATCTTAACTTTTGCCTCATGTTGACTCTCATGAATTCAGTAACATTGAAAATAACCTGCCATGCAAGATAAGAACAACAAACTATATTACTATTTCCTTCTCTAGCTAGATATTATGATTGAAATAACTTAGAAACAAGAGTCCGTCAGGGAAATGTTCCTCTACCCAAGAAACAACCCAACCTCCCACAAGGGAAACTATTTAAGAACATTATTTAGATAAGCACAAAGACACTGCAGCAACCCTGAACACTAAAAAAAGAAACAGGTAATCTGTACATCATCTTCCAACAAAATGGATACCCAAGCAACTTTATCAAACCACTCAATCCACTGTAGCATAGCAATAGCAATTGTTAGACTTATATACCGCTTCATAGGGCTTTCAGCCCTCTCTAAGCGGTTTACAGAGTCAGCATATTGCCCCCAACAACAATCTGGGTCCTCATTTTACCCACCTCGGAAGGATGGAAGGCTGAGTCAACCTTGAGCCTGGTGGGATTTGAACAGCCGAACTGCTGAACTGCAGTCAGCTGAAGTAGCCTGCAGTGCTGCATTTAACCACTGCGCCACCTTGGCTCATAGCCAGCCCAAGCAATGAAAAGGATAACATTAAAAAATATCTCAAAAACAACGCACAGACTATTACAACTACATGGTATCCCCATAGCACACAAATCAACTAAAGCTCTACAAAACATCCTCAGTAAATCTAAAGAGCTGGCAGCCATGAAAGAAAAGAAAAAACAAGTGTCATCTATAACACACAGTGTAAGGCCTGAAATAGCCACTACATGGGACAAATAGGCAAAAGACTAGCATAGTCTTTTGATTTATCCTTAAATGAAGGCCATAATGAAACTTCCTTAATTTCACAGTGGATGGACAGACTAAATCATAGTTTCAGCTGGGAAACTTGAGCATTGTAAACGAAGCTAAGTAATTAAAAAAATGCTAGATAATTTTTGCTTGGCACTCAGACTACAAGCACATAGAGATAAAGAACATTTACGTATATAGCTTTCTAAAGAGACAATCAAAAATCCCAAAAGAAACAAAAAGACCAAAACACCTCCTTGCCAGCACCAAAACCAACAATCAAGCAGTAAAGAATACCTTAATCAAAGAACTACCAACTCAATAACACTTCCACAGATACGCCACTAGTATATAAACAGAGAACACACTCCTCTCCCTTCTAGCACTAATGATGTTACTTAGGTAATTAAACATCAGCAAGAAAACATCTACGGTAAGCTCAGAGAGACCCAAGGACCCCTTCTAAGGAATTCCAAAAGTATAGCGTATGATCCTTCTCCCCTATTTTTAAAAATAAAATATACACCAGAGTAATCAAATTGCTTACAGTGTGAAATCCAGTCTTGAAGTTGTCTTAATATTACAACTAGATAATTAGTATAATTTTAAGAGTGGTGATGATACTTAGTTTATCATGAAACAAGCCACATTATTTCTCCAAATTAGTTTCCCAAACTAATGAAAGATAACAGGGATAGATCTATTCCCTTCCCAAAATCATCTCAAAGCAGATTCAATGGCTTCACACTTTGCAATAAGGCAGGGGTGAAATCCAGCAGGTTCTGACAGGCTCTAGAGAACTGGTAGCAGAAATTTTGAGTAGTTCAGAGAACCAGCAAATGCCACCTCTGACTGGCCCCAGAGTGGGGTGGAAATGGAAATTTTGCAGTTTCCTTCCCCTGGAGTGTGGTGGGAATGGAAATTTTGCAGTTTCCTTCCCCTGGAGTGTGGTGGGAATGGAGATTTTGCAGTTTCCTTCCCCTGGAGTGTGGTGGTAATGGAGATTTTGCAGTTTCCTTCCCCTGGGGTGGGGTGGTAATGGAGATTTTGCAGTTTCCTTCCCCCGGGGTAGGGTGGGAATGGAGATTTTGCAGTTTCCTTCCCCTGGAGTGTGGTGATAATGGAGATTTTGTAGTTTCCTTCCCTGGAGTGGGGTGGGAATGGAGATTTTGTAGTTTCCTTTCCCTGGAGTGGGGTGGGAATGGAGATTTTGCAGTTTCCTTCCCCTGGAGTGGGGTGGAAATGGAGATTTTGTAGTTTCCTTTCCCTGGAGTGGGGTGGGAATGGAGATTTTGTAGTTTCCTTCCCCTGGAGTGGGGTGGGAATGGAGATTTTGCAGTTTCCTTCCCCTGGAATGGGGTGGGAATGGAGATTTTGCAGTTTCCTTCCCCTGGAGTGGGGTGGAAATGGAGATTTTGTAGTTTCCTTTCCCTGGAGTGGGGTGGGAATGGAGATTTTGTAGTTTCCTTTCCCTGGAGTGGGGTGGGAATGGAGATTTTGCAGTTTCCTTCCCCTGGAGTATGGTGGAAATGGAGATTTTGTAGTTTCCTTTCCCTGGAGTGGGGTGGGAATGGAGATTTTGCAGTTTCCTTCCCCTGGAGTATGGTGGAAATGGAGATTTTGTAGTTTCCTTTCCCTGGAGTGGGGTGAGAATGGAGATTTTGCAGTTTCCTTCCGCTGCCATGCCCCACCAAACCACACTCACACAACCAATAGTAAAAAATGTTGAATTTCATCACTCCAATATTTGGGCTAGACAGAGCTGGTTTGGTTTACAGCCATATTTCATAATTTAACATAATGTGCAACATAATCATTATTATGGTTCTCAAAAGTGAGCAGAATGAAAGACATCATGACATACTTCATCTCAAAAATGGTTTTACCATTTTCTTCTTTGAAAATATGCTCTCTAGATTATTTCAAAAACTACATTGTATCAGACTGCATGTGCTGCATATTCTTTACATATCCGCTTATTTAAGCTTTAAAAAAAAAATTAAAGCAGTGGTTAACTTTGAGAACTTAAGAGCTGTGACAATCTGCATTGAATGAACTTTACAATGTAAAATGAAAACTTGCCAAGCCATGCTTCAAACTTACTTGCCAGGAAAAATACTTCTAATAATTGTTTCTTAAAGAGAATACTTAAGGCGGATTTTAAAATAATACACACATACTTAAGAAGAAAAACAAATCGGTTTCCAAATCTTCATGAAGGCATGAAGTCATTTGGAAAAAGAGTTACTCCATCTAATAAATGACACTACACAGCCAAGCTGCTTTTCCCTCTAAGTCAGATGGCAAGAGAAAGTAATATCTAATTTTGCCTTTCAGATCAAGAAAGCAATTCAGACGTGCTCATTAAGCTTGGCTGGAACAATTTTGCCTGTAAGATTTTTAATGATGCACAATAAATAACCGTGACATACCTATTTCTATAAATTTTGCTTGTTATAGGAATACATTCATCTTGTAGCACTTACATAGAAAAATGTTCTTCTTTATGGGAAATTAGTGAAAGTAAGGAATTTTGACATGGAGGGGGAAAGAATAGGGAAAAAGAAAGGTGCCATGTTACAGACTTGTCAGCGTCCTCCTACTCTATGGAACATTTTCTGAATAAGCAAATGTATTAGGCATCCTCAAAGGATTGTATGAAAATATTATGTTATTGGGATAATTTCTTTGGCTGAACTTCCTTTGGCAGCCAACTAAATAGGAGCTCTACCTTGAGTCTCTGGTTCTTTTTATAAATTCTCTTCCAAGCGTTGGTCAATTTCATTTCTCAACAGCCACTCCCTGCCATTCTGAGGCATCCCAAGTATTTAAACCTTGCTCTTACTTAAGTAGATAGGTCTAGTGCTATTGAATTAAATGAATTATCCATCTAGGACAGTGATGGCTAACCTTTTTGTCCTCGTGTACCCCACGACACCACCCCCATACATGACCCCCCTGCACTCCCTTTACCCTGTGCATATGTGCGACCCCCGCCCTCTCCTGCGCATGTGCACGATCCCCCTCATGCCACATTTTGGGTCTAGCAGGCCTCCCTGAAGCCTCCTGAGACACAAAACAGGGCATGGGGGGGGAACTACCCCCTGTGCTCCTCCCACCCCTGTGCATGTGTATGTGACCCCCCCATCCCCACGCACATGCATCTCCCGCATGTGCAACAGAGACCCAAAAATCAGCTGGCTGAGGGAGACATGCGTGCATGCACAGTGGAGCTGAGCGGGGTGATGGCTTGCGTGCCCACAGAGAGGGCTCCGCCTGCCACCTGTGGCACACATGCCATAGGTTTGCCATCATGGATCTAGGATCTGGGTTGAAGTTAGCGAGATAGAATGGGGAAATATAGAAAAGGGTAAGAAATAAAGATGCCCATTATAGAAACATTCCATAGCTGGCCATAAATAGACAAACCTGAGAAAAAAGCAGCTAGTAATCAATTGTGATGTAAAGGCGGGAGAAAGAAGTGCATTTTTTAATCCATCAGTTTGTCTTATATTTGACTGGAGTATTTAACTTGGTAAAAGCTGTTCTTCATCTCATTTCAGTTGATGTGCCTGAAATAAAGTAATTCTAGATTTATTGAGTTTGAGTGTTAGATTTCTCATGAGTTCCAAACAACATTATTTGCAAGGCAAATTGACATTTGAAGAAATGCATCTTTGGGAAAGTCTATGCCTATCAGTTTCACAAGACACTCTTAGTCTAATGAGGTTGAGAAAATAATCTGTCTCTTGTAACAATCACGTTTTTTTAAAAAAACAACATATTGACAGTCACATTGATATGTTAAACAAAAATAAAACATTGTCTGTCTTTCCTACCCATTTCTAAAATACAGCAAAATTTTTGCCCAATGTTCCTACAATGCATTTTGATTGGTCCTAATAATAATTGTGTGCATCCTACAGCTTCATAAATTAAAACCTTAACATACTTTTCTGCCAATATTAGAAACATCTTACTAATGGAAGAAAGGTTTCAGAACAGCATGTTAATTCAATCCACCTAATCTCTTCACTGTTCTTTCTTTTTTCTTTTTTAGTGTATCAAGACAAGAAGAGTTTGGCAGCCCAATCCTCAAAAGGAATGTTTGCCAGTAGAACTTGGCTCATATACAACAACAGGGGAAGTGAATAGTATGATCTGGAATGAGTTAAGAGTAGCAATGGACTTTTCAACTTCTGAATTCGCTTAATTTGAATCTATAATAGCATGCAAACACACAAACACACACACAAACTAAAATCAGAATAAAATATAAAATATTTTATATTTTAGGAGGAGGGAGGAACAGAACATACAGGAAGGGAGGTGGGATCTATTGTCCATCAATCACCTCCAGCAAGAGATTCCCTTTTGGGGGCCCAAGCCAACTGGCAGAGCCAGGCCTCCAGTCAGACGGTCAGGAGAGTGGAAGCCAATCTCACCTCAGAGGGATAAGATATTCCAAAGGGCCGGATGAAAAAATGATTTAAAAAATTGTATAGTTACCTACTCAGAATAAATTTAGAAGAAGAAGGTGTTAAAGAAACAATGATAAGATGGGCAAAAAACTTTGGATATACAATAGAACTAGAAAAATGGCAACAACTATGGGAAAGGAACTATAAATTGACAATGGCAACAGCATACAAAGAGAATTTGTATCAAATGATTTATAGATGGCACATGCCATCTGAAGATTAGCAAAAATGTTTAAGGATAAATCAGCTAAATGTTGGAAATGACACCAATTGCCAGGATCATATTATTATATGTGGTGAATGTGCAGGGATGCAAAAAGCTATTGTAAATCCGTGACGTGCGGTGAGGTTTATGGCTGGTGAGGCAAGCGGGCAAAAGTCGCCCTATGTCGAACACAGCAGCAGGGCTTTTGGATGTCCCGGCACTGTGTCCGTCATAGGAGCGGGACGCCTCTATGTTGGACGGGGGGCAGGGAGTTCGGACGCCCTGGCGCTGTGTCCGCCATAGAGGTGGGACGCCTCTATGTCGGACATAGTGACAGGGCAGCTTTTGCCTCTAGCGCCGGGGTGGCAGGGCAGCTTTTGCGCATAGGGGCGTGACGCCACTATGTCAGACACAGCGGCAGGGAGTTTGGAAGCCCCGGCGCTGTCTCCGCCATAGGGGTAGGACGCCACTATGCTGGACACAGTGGCAGGGCATTCGGACACCCCGGCGCTGTGTCCGCCATAGGGTTGGGATGCCTCTATGCCAGACACAGCGGCAGGGCAGGATGCTACTATGCCGGACACTGCCCGGCGCTAGAAGCAAAAGCCATCCTGCCACTGTGTCTGGAATAGAGGTGTCCTGCCTCTATGGCGGACACAGTGCCAGGGCGTCCGATACCCTGCTGCTTTGTCCGGCATAGAGGCATCCCACTATGTCCAAAAACCCTGACGCTATGTCCAAAAGCCCTGCCAGCCTGCGCGCCTGCAGGGGCAGGTAAAAACACACAGACACACAAATTACTTACAATAACACAATTACTTACAAATTACATTAATTTTGAATTCCTCCCTCCGACCCACATACCTTTGCCAGCTGTTTCACAGAGGATTTCAACTCTGCTCTTGTCTGCCATGAGGAAAATGTAAAAGGAAAAAGACAAGAGCTGTTGAGGTCAGGCTGGGTTAGCTGCTGCCAGAGTCCCCAATGGATGACTCTGCTTAACTGTTTAAAAAAGCCTCTTAAAAAAAACGCCCTCTACAGGAGGAGGCAAGAGAACCAAGTGCCTCATCTACATAAGGAATTTTTTGGCTTTTAACCCTTTCTTAACTCTGCTCGAGTGATCATAAAGATAGACTAAATGAGGCATGCAGTTCTCCCGCCTCCTCCGCAACCTCCCTGCTGCCCCGGCGCTAGAGGTAAAAGCTGCCCTGCCACTGTGTCCAGCATAGTAGTGTCCCGCCCTGCCACTGTGTCTGGCATAGATGCATCCCGCCCCTATGGCAGACACAGCGCTGGGGCGTCCGAACTCCTTGCCGCTGTGTTCAGCATAGAGGCGGGATGCCTCTATGCCGGACACAGTGGCAGGACATTCGGATGGCCTGGCACTGTGTCTGCCATAGAGGCCGGACGCTTCTATGCCGGACACAGTGGCAGGGCAGCTTTTGCCTCTAGCGCCAGGGCAGCAGGGTGGCTTTTGCGCAAAACAACCAAGTGCCTCATCTACATAAGGAATTTTTCGGCTTTTAACCCTTGCTTAACTCTGCTCGAGTGATCATAAAGATAGACTAAATGAGGCACGTGGTTCTCCCGCCTCCTCCTTAGAGGGCACTTTTTAGAGGCTTTTTTAAACAGTTAAGCACTAAGCAGAGTCATCCACTGTGACTCTGGCAGCAACTACCTCAGCCTCTTTCCTTTTACATTTTTTTTCTTTTCATGATGACAGTGTTGAGGCCCTGCCTCCCCTGACTGCACGTCACTGGAACTAATATTAGAAAAAAAATGTAAACAGAAAATTATTTGTATGAAAAGATAAAGTTGGAATTGCTGAAATGCCACCCTGAGAACCCATCAGAGAAAATAAATAAGCAAGGGCAACAACAGAAAGGAGAGAGGAGGAGGAGGGAAAAGAAGAAAGGGTAAAGCAGAGAAAGTAAGGGTGGGGAATTAAGAGTAGGAGAGAGGGTAAGAAAGAGGAGCAGGAAGGACGAGAGTGGAAAGGGAGGGGAAGAAGAAAGAAGGAAAGAGAGGAGGAAGGAAGAAGGTAGAGAAGGGAGGTTGAGAAGATGGAAGAAGAAAGGTGTTGCAAAACAAGATGGAGGCATGGGGTGGCAAGAAAGTGACCCAAATTGTATTATATTCATGTGTGTAAAAATGAATATAGAGACTATGATGAACAGACAAATGTTAAATAGCAATTATTAGAATGTGTATCTATAAATGAATTTGAAAGGGAAAATTAAAAAAAAACCTTTTTATTAAAAACAATATATTCCAAAGGACCGAAGACACAAAGGGCTGTTTTCCTGAACCCGCCAGCCAGAATTTCATGACTAATGGTGTCTGCAGTATGCCTATTCTGCTGCACAGGTGGGGTGGCCAATCCCATTGGGATGAGATGATTCCTCAAGTAGCATGGATCCATGTCATGTAGAGCTTTAAAGGTAACAACCAACACCTTGAATTGCACCTGGAAGCAAACTGCAGTCAATGTTTATAAGTACTGTATATAAGAGCAGCAGTGTAATATGTTTGAAAACTGTTTTATTTCATTTTCATTTTCCTTTTTATACAATCACTTATATACTGTGCAATTAAGAAAGCAATAAACACAACTCATTTTCTATTCCACCATGGAAAACCAACATAACACTTCAATCCTCCATACACCCTTTCTTCTCCCCCTCCAACTTTCATTTCTCCCCTCCACCATTCCCCTCTTCTACTTCCCCTCCCCCTCAGACATTCCTTTCTCCCCTTCCCTCCATCTCACCCTCCTTACATTCCCCTCTCACTCGCTCTTGACTCCTCCCTCTTCTTTCCCTCTACTCCTCACTTCGGTGTATTTCTACTATTCATTAATCTATTCAATTTGTATTTTACACTAAAATTATAAGAAAAAAAGGGAAAATAAAAGGAAAAGAAAAAAAGAGAAAAAAGAGCAACAGTATACAAGTGCATTCTTATTGTTTTGAAAATTGAAACTATATCTCCACCCTCCCCCCCCCCCCATGAACCCCCCTCCCTAGCCCCCTTCCGACTTCCCAGATCCCATTCCCGGCATAACTCTTTATCTGGAGTA
This sequence comes from Thamnophis sirtalis, assembly GCF_051295495.1. Classification (NCBI taxonomy): domain Eukaryota; kingdom Metazoa; phylum Chordata; class Lepidosauria; order Squamata; family Natricidae; genus Thamnophis; species Thamnophis sirtalis. The sequence goes on along the minus strand of NW_028261388.1, from coordinate 25,954,177 downwards.
TATTAAAACCAAATAGATTAAGAATTAAAAGATAAAAAATAAAGGAAAAAAGAAAGGAATAAAAAAAAGAAAAAAAGAAAAAAAAGAGCAGCAGTGTAATATGGACCACTCTAGGGGAGTCCCATAAATTGCATGTGTCACCACACTGTGCACCAGTTGTAGTTCTGAATGCTCTTCAAGGGAAGCCCCATGTAGAGGGCATTGCAATAATCCAGATGTGAAATGATCAGGAGGCTATTGAAGCCAAAAACGGAGCTTGGGAGCTGTTTTTGCTGGCAGAGGACCCAGGAAATCTTCAATTGGAAGAGGAAGTATCTCACTTCTGTGGATTTAATACCGTTTTGGTAATTTAGATGAAAATTAAACAAGCGATAGGTACACAGATTAAGAGTTGAGATAAATGAGAAATAATTTTAGGAAGTATTTTTGCTTGCTGTAATTTTCGCTAAATGGATGAGGTATTTTGAGTGCTTTTATGCAATTGATGCCGTGTCTTCAATCAAAGTATTTTTAATACTCAGTTCTGAAAAAAAAACAAAGGACACCGAACACCTGAATAATAATGTGAAATGTAATTTTTGTTGTGATTAAAAACTACATTTCCTACACTTCTTTTTAGTTTTTACTTTGAAATTTTCTTTATATGAAATGTTGGGTGTAAATAATTTAAGTGTTGCATAATGTGGTTAAATGGATGAAGAGTTGGGGTAGCATGCTGTGAATTCAATTCTATTTAAGCACTGGAATTGGGGAAGATTACCATATAGTCAAACTAAGGTTTATTTTCAGATTAATATATTTATTATTATTTATTTATTGCATGTATATGCCACCCATCTCACTGATAAAGTAAATCTGGCCAGTTTGCAAATAATAAAAAGTAAAATAAATAGAAAAACAATTAAATAAAAAACAATATAAATAGCTACCATGTTTTCCCGAAAATAAGACAGGGTCTTATTTTTAACACCCCCCCCCCAAAAGCACTTGGCCTTATTTTCAGGGAGGTCTTATTATTTTTGAGGTGCAGGAGGTGGCGAGCGTGAATGACTGCTGCTGTGTTACAACATTTTCAGGGAGGGCTTATTTTCAGGGGAGGGCTTATTTTAGCATATGCACTCAAAAGTCCGATGGGGCTTATTATCCAGGGAGGTCTTATTTGGGGGAAACAGGGTACTCTAAAATAGCTATCTTAGTCAATGGCCTTCTCTAAACAGAGAAGGGAGATTAGCATTGTTTATCATAGTTTGCTATATCATTAATCCTCTCATCTGGCTGTCTAGATCAATGTCGAGAGTCTAGAGTCGTCCTGAAAACCTGGATAATAGTAGAGATTCTTGCTTTGTTTTTGTTTTTTGTTTGTCTGTCTGTCTGTTTTCATTCCCCTTCTTCTGCAGCATCTGGTCTAACCCAGAAACTGGTCCCGAGTTTAAAGAGCTAATTCTCCTTGAGATCTGCTAACTCAATCCCATTTAGCTCTTTTAGGATTTGTTTCAAACACTGCTGCCAAGCTGACATCAATGTGGGGGTGTTCTAAGGAGTAAATTTCCTTTCTTTTCATTTCTGGAATATCCAAAAAGAAAATATATGACTTGTGAATTTATAGTAATTTTTCATTCCGCAGCCCTGGTCACTGTAACTGTCTACTAGTCTTCTGGCTGTTTGAAACTCCCTCCTCCAATTTTCTTTCCTTTCTCTCAGTTGTTCAAATCTTGATCCTCCTACAGTTGGAGCACTGATCTATTTTCTTATTAGTAAAACTGCAAACTTCTTCTATCTGCTAGCCAAACCTCCTGATCTTTTGCAAGGCCCCTCTTCCCTTATTAACAGCATGGAGTGAATTCCACCTCCTCTACCTGACATGAGAGTTAGGTAAATACGTAATATGTTCACACTGGGACAGGGGGTTTGTTAATATGATTTATTGGGTTAGGGATGTCTGTGTGTGTGTGTGTTTTCATAGATTTTCACGGGTGTAGGTATGTTGGTCTTGTATTCAGGTCCTTTGGTGTTTTTGGCTATGTGTGTGTGTGTGTGTGTGTGTGTGTGTGTCTGTATATGTATATGTTTATGTTTATGTGTGTGCTTGTGTGTGCTTGTGTGTGTGTGTGTATGTATATGTATATGTGTGTATGTGTTTGTATATATATATATATATATATATATATATATATATATATATATATATATATATATATACACACACACACATACACACACACACACACACACACACATACACACACATATATATGTTGCATTTGTGCTGATAAATAAATAAAGGGAGACTAGTATAGATCTATTTCAAGCTTTTTAGCTCTCATCAGCTAGCCATACCCTTACTGGGAATCAAACCTGGGCTCTATTACATATCAGGCAATTGTATTAGCCACTAAACCACAGGCTCTCCTCCTTTATCAGCTAAGCAGAGGAGAGCCAGTGGCTTAGTGCTAATACAACTGCCTTATATGTAACCCTAGGTATCAACCAAGTACCTTCTTAAAATATTATCATTATCATCATCACTTAGATTAATATACTGTCTCACAGTGCTTTACAGCCCTCTGGAAGCACTTTACAGAATCAGCATATTGCCCCCAACAATTTGGCTCCTCATTTTACCCACCTCAGAAGGATGGGGGGGGCTGAGTCAACCTTTTGAGCCTGGTGAGAGTCGAACTGCCAAATTGCAGGCAGTTGGCAGTCAGCAGAAGAGGACTGCAGTACTGCACTATAAACGCTGTGCTACCGTGGCCCATGTAATCCTGGATTCCAGAAGGTCTAGTGGCAAGGCAGTCTACTTCCTTATTTTCTGTAGCCTAACACTTTTCCTGGCATGCACTGACTTTAATTCTCAACCCTTCTGCAGCCAACTTGGTTGTATTTCCATGAATGCTTGGAAGGGATGAAACAGAGCATAAAATGTGGTGGGAGTGGGAAAAATATTATCCCCAATCTATGGAATCCTGTGGCGATTCCAACTGTAATCTGGCAGTAACAGACATCTGTTTTCCCCCAAAGTGCGAAATAAGAAAAAAAACTAAGTAAAAAAAAAAAAGCATCTGTCCATCCATTGCAAAGAGGCTGGGATACAGCCAAGATAGCAGCCTCTGCTTTACTAAGATGTTTAGGTTTTGTCTGCAAAAACAGACAGATTGGTCATCCAGGTTGCATATACACAGCTGCTGCATTCCTTTGTCCCTGAAAAATCAAAAAATTGCACGTAGACATTGATTTCATCTACATTCATGAAACCTTGAATTGAATCACACAACTCTGCATCTTTTCCAATCAGTCTGACCCATTCTTGCATTTAAAATGTGAATGATCCTAAGGTAATACCTAGCTTTTTAAAATCAAGTACATATTCATAAATAATACTGGTAACTTTTTTTAAAAGAAAAACCTGGAAATATGATTATTTTCCCTCCATGGTTTCTTTTGTGATTATTATTTACAAGAGATTTGAATTTAATGCATTTGTAAAATAAGAATAAAATCATCATAGCAAGCTTTTTTCATGAAGTTTTTGCTGAATTTTGTCACTCAAAGAAAAGAATTAAAGCACTAAAATGTTTTTTTGCACTTTGGAAAAGGGCAGCAAACATAGCAAGTCATTATAATCAGCTTGATTTTAGAGTTTCTTTAGAAATTTAGATATAAAATGTGCCACCTAGCACAGTTGCATGGAACACTTTTATACAATCACGTATGGTACTATATTTACTTATGTATTTATTTAATTATCAACTTTATATGCTGCACAACACACAGAGCAAGAATGGGGAATATATTCCACTTTAAACTCACATGGGATAAAGAAGAACAATAAATATAATTTAATTAGAATTGCTCAGTGATTAAAGTGGTTGGTAAATTGATTAAATGAATGAATATAAATACATCTATCTTTCATTTATGAGATTCAAAGATCTCCTAACATTCTGATGTGCATTCATTTTTAGTTAGAAAGTCTTTGTTAATCCTAATACAATCTTTAAACACTATATTTTTAAAATGTAGAAGGGGAAAGTCAACTGAGATATATTTTACTAAATTGTTCAATTTCACTTTCCTTTATCAACAAAATGCTGTTCAAATAAGGAAGAATTATCCTTCCTTATAAAGTGCCATCTAACAAAGAATAAAGTGAACATGGTTAAAACAAAAAAATTATTGCTCATCATACCTTTTAAGAAACTAGTATACAGTTTGGAACATTGCATGTTTCTCTTCTGACATAGATTAAAAGATTTCATATATTCTTCAAAAAGTTTGAAAGGTATTAGATATTAAAATGTGCTAAAATCAATCTAAGAAGAGTTTTGTCAGATTCATCCTAGAGATGTGATCTACCTTGCCACAGTTAATTAATACACTTCTGATTTAATATAAATTTCATCTGTTTTCCATATTTATCTAAGCTATTCCTGAAGAGACAGTTGACAGCAAATGCTGCTTTGCTATTTATAAAGTTTTTATCCTTCAATTTTTAAAAAAATATGTTTTATTATGTAAAGAGCAGAACCATCAATTAACTGCTGATAACAGTTAATTAGACCCAATCTTTTATTCAGTATGTTCCTTCTACATATCTGCTAAAAGGTGGAATTTAATTGGGTTAACACTGGTTAATATAATATTGGGTTATATTTATAGTTATAGTTATATTTATTTATTTGTTAAGTTTATTTGCCACCTGTGGGCTACTTTAGGTGACATATTAACAAATTTTCTGGATCATATGGAATAGCATACCTTGTAAAAGAACATACAGCATAGCAACACTGATTAATAATCTGTTAATCCAGCATTGTTTCTAGAAATATCCAGACAAATATTTTTTAAAACACATTTGTAAGGCGCAAAAGCTTCATTATTTTATTGGCAATCAGAATTCCTATGCCAAAATTGACCAATATTATCCTATTTTTAGTAATATCAGTACCTATCAATTTACCAAGGAATATTTCATGTAATATCCAGGCTTATCTAACTTAGATTTAACTGTCTTAGATTTCACAATATCAGCATAATGCAAAGCTAACGATTTGTTCACTTCTCATCCAAGAAGCCTCTTCAGAGCTTCTTCAGAGCTGAAGAAGCTTCTTGGATGAGAAGCGAAACATCTTCAAAGAAAAACAAGAAAATCCAGTTGCCTCTTGGGAAAAAAAGCACCTTTGGGACTAGCAATTTAATCTTAGCATTAACTGTTAACAATATGGATAAAGAAAAAACAACAAAAGAAAGTTCAGTTATTCATATTCATTCTCTTTCTATTTGCCTTTTTTTAGCTTCTAATTTTTACTGATGTGGTGAAGCCTTTGACATTATAATATTGTTTCTGCATCTTATGATTTAAAGTGATTAGTTTGTGATTAGTGTGGCAAATCTAGACAGCATACTAAAAAGCAGAGATATCACCCTGCCAACAAAAGTGTGTTTGGTCAAGGCTATGGTTTTTCCAGTTGCAATGTAGGGCTGTGAAAGTTGGACCATAAGAAAGGCTGATCAAACCGGTCAGTGCTAGAGGAGATCAATCCTGACTGCTCTTTAGAAGGCCAGATCCTGAAGATAAAATCCAAATACTTTGGCCACCTAATGAGCAATAGCAATAGCAATAGCTGTAGACTTATATACCGCTTCATAGGGCTTTTAGCCCTCTCTAAGCGGTTTACAGAGAGTCAGCATATTGCCCCCAACAATCTGGGTCCTCATTTTACCCACCTCGGAAGGATGGAAGGCTGAGTCAACCTTGAGCCGGTGAGATTTGAACCGCTGAACTGCTGATCTAGCAGTAGCCTGCAGTGCTGCATTTAACCACTGCGCCACCTTGGCTATGAGAAGGATAGACTGAGAATGCTGGGAAAGATTGGGGACAAAAGAAGAAAGGGACGGCAGAGAATGAAGTGGCTGGATGGAGTCACTGAAGCAGTAGGCATGAGCTTAAGTGGACTCCAGAGGATGGTGGAGGACAGGAAGGCCTGGAGGAATGTTGTCCATGGGGTCACGATGGGTCGGACACAACTTCACAACTAAAAACAACAGTGTGAATGGCCTTTCCCTTGAATTTTGTCCCTGATTTAATTAATTGGTTCAGAAGGTTTTTTTTTAGGTAAAGCTTCTAGGTGAGATGGGAGGCATGTAAGTCAGATGATAGACAGACAGACAGACAGACAGACAGATAGATAAATAGATTGATAGATTGATAGATAGATAGATAGATAGATAGATAGATAGATAGATAGATAGATAGATAGATAGATAGATAGATAGATAGATAGATAGGCAGGCAATCAGGCAGGCAAGCAAGGAAGCTTGGTAATAATATCTTGAAAATAATAATACTTTATCTTGTTCCCAGTTTAGTTTCCCCTCTCAGACATTTTCCAAATAATGTTGTCTCAAAGCAGCACTGAAAATATCCCCAGGTTTCTGCATTCTTGTGAGCCTAGGATTATGAGCCTATGTAGCTGTATGACATTCCTGGCAAGCTCAGGAAATAATTCATTAAGCCTTGCTACAACAAAAGTAATCTCATCAGTACTTTCTGCTTTTGTTCCAAAGATTTCTCTTTTTGTGCAGTCTTCTAAATCTGTCAAAGTTATTTTAATACCTGTAAAGTCTTTGGGATTTTTAAAAATTATGAGAGGCATTTTGAATAGCAGTAACATGTGCTTGACTGATTTTTCAAGTTATATCAATCATTCAGTTTGATGTTTCCTTGAATTGTTTGGTAAATTTTAAGACATTCCTGCAAGATCTTTTCTTACTGAAGTGACAGACTTCTCCAATTCTTTTTAGAATTCTGCCTATGTTGTTTAATTAACTATTCAATGGTCACAATGAAATATGTAAAAGCCATGTTTTGTATCTCTGCTGCATCCTCAGTATTCTCTCCATTTGGAGTTGTTCTGCTTTTGACTCTTTGTAACTGTTCTGGATTCTTTTTATTTTATGCAATATTCTTCTGCAAAATATATTCCAGTATTTATTATCTTTAAGAAAGTTAAAAGTTTCTAATTCAACAGCTGAGATTCGTGTGGGAAGATGAGCAGAGGGCTACTTGTAGACATTCTGATTAGAAATTGGATCAATTGCCACTTTGAGATAATTAGCTAACTATTAATTAATTATTAATTTTCCACTAATTGCACATGCTTTTGTTAAACTGAATTGCAAACTGGCAATTGATTCAGTTTCTAATTGGTAGGAGAACCCTTTCCATACTTGCAATTATCCATTAGGGGGCCAAGTAAATTAAACAAATTTCTAAGTAATTGTTACACAACTTTGAGTTAACTTAATATTAATTTGGAATCTAAATTTCAAAAGTTTCTCTTCTATGATAAAATATTTTCTAAATATATTAATATAAAGAGATTTGGAGAGATATTAATATTATATTAATATACAGAGATGTCAATGGCCTAAAAAGGAATTAGATTCCATATTCCCCTTGTGGAGATCAGTGGCAAATAGAAGAGATGGAAATATGATAATATAGGTCAAATGTATATATTTGTTCAATAGAATTAGACTGTAAAAATTGCAATTTTACAATAACACAACTGGATAAATATGTTACCTTTTTGTATGAAATTCAGGCTGAATTCAACATGCATTCAACTGGGAATAAGTTATGTATACAATATGCATTGTTATGGTAGAAAATTAAAAATTCAATTGGAAAAACAAAAAGAGAACAGCATCAAAACAAATTTTCCAAGATTTACAGATCACCAACATCAAAAGAATAACTTTTATGTAAGAAGAATGATATCCAGGTAGCTCATTGGGCAACTAGACACTAGATAACTAGTTCAATACTGCTGGATGTCTCTACTTCCCTTTCATTTTTGCTCTGACTTTTGCTGACCAAATGTGATGAACTTACTCTAATCACAAACAAATAAAAGCAATTCCCTTTATCTACAGTATATTTCTTGCAGAACTTTGCAGAAAATCATTTTTAAGGGCACATTCTTGTGAAAAATTAGTGCATGGCCTTGAACTAGGAACCATTAAAAAATATATGTGGAAGAATTAATTTGAGAAAGCAAAGAGCAGTAAATTGCCAAGATTCCATAGTATTCATTTAAGAACTGGCCAAAGTAAAGTGTGTAAGTAATCTGAATATTACTGAGTCTGTATTGTATTTCCCATCATTAGAATGATGTCTAATCTTCCAAGCATCAAAATAAATACTTAAATACATAAATAAATACTGAAACAGCCTTAGGGAGAGGAGATTTACCATCCATTTTTAGTAGAGTTTATTCTAGGATTATATCATTTAAATATTATAAATTGCATGCTGTCAGCATTTAAACAATGTATACCTGTTGCACCTTTACCTTGGTGTAACTGAGCCTTGGTGGCGTAGTGGTTAGCATGCAGCACTGCAGGCTACTTCTGCTGTCTTTGGCAGATCGAATCTCAACAGGCTCAAGGTTGACTCAGCCTTCCATCCTTCTGAGGTGGATAAAATGAGAACCTAGATTGTTGGGGGCAATAGGCTGATTCTGTAACCGCTTAGAGAGGGCTGAAAAAGCAGTATATAAGTGCTATTGCTATTGCTACCTCCACAGCAGTGGTGGGTTCGGATTCTGTTGCAACGGTGCAGTGCAACGGGGCTGGGTGTCCACCACATGAATGTGCACAGCATACGTGCACACATGCACAGCGCACGCATGCATACTTACCACCCTGATCCCTCTGGGATGCTACAGCTGCTCGGCAGAGCGTCACGCAGGCACCGTACGCTCCATGCGCATGTGCGGAAACCCCAAACAGCTCAAATACCAGTAAGGAGCACGGGTGGGCGAGTGGGCTTTCTGGAGCGCCATACTGGAACAGTACCTGGTGCTCCCAGCAGGCACCAGTACGCCCATACCGGAGCATACTGGTCATATCCCACCACTCCTCCACAGCCTTTGATATCATTGGTAAATAAATCTAAATAAATCTTTAGAGATTATGGCTGACGGTGTTTCACTGATGAACCAAAAGTCATGGCCTCACACTGATTAGTTAAAACAGCAGCAAATCAGATCTTCTTACAAAAGGTGATAAAGATTACTCAGTCATTCTTGAAGCAGAATATTTGCATGAGGTGACTCAAAGATACAGTATATGGAGTGATGAAGCCCACAGCAATAGTTTTTCTTCTTCTTCCGTGTTAGTATTTTCTATTGATTTCCAACACTGTCCAGACCAGTATAATGTTATATGAAATTAAAGTTGGAATTGCCTTATGTTAGATAGATATACTCTCCTGTTGCTGATGTATAAGCATTAGTGGTAATTTGTTGCTACATCAACTAAATAAATACTTCAAAGTAAACAGCATCTTCCCTTGCATTTTTTGAGATCTCTTCTCTGAAGCTATATGTTCTTGTAGCTAACATTGTTAACCACTGAATCTCTGAATTAACCAATTCTTTCAGATATGTCTCTTTCCACACACATAGCAATTCAAAATGAAACCCAGCAGGCATGTTTCTCTGACCATTGGACGGTTCTAACTCTTAATCTTTTATATTCTGAAGCAAGACTTTTCAGTTCCAAAACCGTAATTTCAGTTTAATTCTTGGGGAGAAAGGATCAAAAAATTGGAAAACTTTATTCTATTTCTTGTCTGCTAGTGCTGTTTTAAATAATACATGAAAATAAACATTTTAAAAAAACTGTTATAGTGAGAAATGAGAAAATTACAACTTTTGCCACAGCACTATTAAATGAATTATGCAGTTAGTAAACTGCAATTTTGTCCAACTATTCAGTTCAGTCTTAAATCTTAGGTTTACTAATAGCAATAAGTCAATTAAAGCTTCAGTTCTGTATTAACAAGACAATACGTCCCATTGAATTAAATGGAATTTCTTCTGATTGAATGCATATAAGATTGCAGCTGTAAGCAATGGACATGTCTCCTCAAAATATAACTGTGGTACCGATAACTTTAAATAAAATAGACTAATGCTCTGTCAGAACAGAGCTAAATTAAGAATACTGCAGTAATGCACAGTGTAAGGAATGCAGATTAGTAAGACTGTTTCTTAAACTCTAAATGTCTGCCTTGAAAACCTCTGGAGTAAAACTGACCTGACTCTGGATGCTGTCACTACTGCAGCTCTGGTTGAATGAGTTCCAATTTGACCCTCAAGTGACAATTCTACAGGGAGCAGCATGAAAAATGCAGGAAGACAACCATTTTAATATAGTTCTCTTGGACACAGGCAGCCCTAATGTGCTGGTGTCACAAGAAATAAGAGATGGATGGACTTTCTTAAAAGGCTTTATGTTCTCTGGATAAAAGCTAAAGACCTGTTTAGATGTCTTTGGAGACAAAGGGAGCTATAAGAGTGATACAAAGATTGTTTGGGAAAGACTAGGATAATTGTGGGAATTTGAAGTACCCTTGCATGCTTTGCACCAGCGTGCAGTGTTGAGATTCTGACCCCTTGTTAACAGGAATTTAATGCTAATATACTGTCTGTCTGCATCTCCAGACTTTCAAATGATTTATGTATGTATGTATGTATGTATGTATGTATGTATGTATGTATGTATGTATGTATGCATGCATGCATGCATGCATGCATGCATGCATATAGGTAGGTAGGTAGGTAGGTAGGTAGGTAGGTAGGTAGGTAGGTAGGTAGAGTACTCACAAGTGTTTACTAAATGCAATTTCCTGGCCATTGTTTATGATAACATGGATATTTGTGGAGTAGGATATGAGACAAGAGATAAATGACAAAATGTGCATTGTGCCATTGCAAATGCAAACTGTGTATCTTATATGTTGGGATAATTCTTGGGCTTTCATAAAGTTTAGACTGATCCGCAATCCAACATTTGCTGTGCATTATTATGGTTGGTGGCACAGCCAGTCAGATATTTTGATTGAATTTGACATTTTAAGCAACCCATCAAGTCCTTCCCAAGGACATGGCATAGGCAGTTCTTGTTGTTTAATAATATTACAGGTATACAGCTTGCAGGACGCAAGCTCTTCCAAGTAAAGCTACCTTTTGCAGTTAACTGATGGTGATTTTGTCAATGCTGATGCTGTTTGCTCTAGATATGCTGGTGCTCTAGATATTTTAGTATTGCATACAAGGCATTGGTACTATTTTGCTTTCTTTTGCCAAATGCTCTACTTCTGTTTACAGTTCTTTGTGTTTTGTGATATTCTTTCTCTTCTATTCTGCTATCTCCAGCTATTGCTACATCCATTATCCTGACTGTCTTGTCCTTATTATCAACTATTGTAAGCAGGTATTTCTCTCTATGAATGCTAAAGTTTCAGAATATTTTAGCTCCTTCATTTTCTATTACTTTGGCTGCTTTGTAGTCCCACCATTTCTTCCTTGCAGGCAAATGCTGTTTCTTGCTGATATTCCAATACACCAATTTTTATTCCAAAATTCCTGCACTGCTGACCCTGGATGCTCAGCCAATAGTTTAATCCCTTAGCCCATTTGTTACCAGATTTCCAGGAACTCCAATATCTAGCACAATATTTATGACCAGGGTGATGTCCAATCCAATATGGTTTTGTAAATTACATTTCACCACATTGTTTATGGGAGAGAGACACTTCGTTTGGCTCCTCAATGAGACTTTGTCCAATATGGTTGAATTTCTGGCATAGCTGTCATAATTCTTTGGCACCCACTATAGTGATAATATATATTAAGTAATTTCAATTATTTTACCTCTGAGAAGCAGGCGGGCATTTAATAACCATTAAATTCTCAAAAGTCTATTCTAAAAACTTGCCATCTGTTTCCTGTTTCCTTACAAATCATTTGTTTGTTTGTTTGTTTGTTAGTGGCTGACAGAAATTTCAGTGGGAGGTAATGGCTAAGAAGTTGCTAAGCTCTTTTATAGAAGTTGTGAGAGAGAGACCTTTAAAAAGTGACATCCTTCCCAACTTGACTACTATTTGAAAATACAAAGGAAACTGAGGACAATGCCAGGGAATTGATGGAAGACTAACTGCATCTGGAGAAGATGGATCATATGGATCAGAGGTAGTATTCAGCCAGTTTAAACTGGTTCAGGAGAACCGGTAGCACTGACAATTAGTCGGCCCCACCCACCCACCCGTCCCTGCCCTATCCTGTACTTTATTTGCTGCTCTCTAGTTCATCTCAATCGTGCAGCACAGCTGATTCCTGCCCCCTCGCTGTTCTACTTACTGTTGCTGACTTGGAAGGTAAGCAGCTGAGCTTCTAAATGCTCCATTTTTAGTGCTCCGTGCAAGCACTTTAGATATGTGTGCAGGCAAAGTGTGTGTGCGCATGCAAAGTGCGCGCTCACCGAACCAGTTGTTAAACTGGCAGCATCCCACCACTGATATGGATGCAGTGGTCCATGTCTGAATCACCTCATTTTAAGTTGCAGTATATTCTCTATAACAGTGGTTCCCAAACTTGGCAACTTTAAGACTTGTGGACTTCAACTCCCAGAATTCTCCAGCCAGCTCTGGCTGGAGAATTCTGGGAGTTGAAGTCCACAAGTCTTAAAGTTGCCAAGTTTGGGAACCACTGCTCTATAACGTTGTTCTGGAAGACTATTGAAAACTGCAGCAATTTACAAACTTTTTTCTTTTTAAATTTTTTTTTTATTAACAAACATGTAAAATACACACACAGACACAAAACTTAGACGTACACCACATTTACACAATACAATACGAACAGGAGCTTCCTGTTCTTTCTAATAGCAATTATCAATCGATACCGCTCACCTTATATTATTTCCCCTCCTATTGTATTTCATTTGGAATTCACCATTCCTAACCCTCTTATTTTACTCATAACTATTATTTTCGAGTTTTGTTATATTCCTTCATTGATTCTTGTTTCTTTCCTCCATCCACCTATGCCATTTATCCCATATCTGGTAGAATTCTGATTCTTCTTTTCCCTGCATTTCTTTAGTTACTTTGTCCATTTCAGCACAATCCATAACCTTTCTTATTATTTCATCTGCACTTGGAGTTAATTTGTTTTTCCATTTCTGGGCAAAGGCAATCCTTGCCCCATAATTATATGTAGTATTAAATACTGGATTTATTTTTTGTATTTCGCAGACATCATTCCTAATAAAAAAAACCTCAGGTTTCCATTCTATTTTAACCCCTGTTATTGCCTCCAGCCAATTTTTGATCCTTTTCCAAAAAAATTTAGCCTCCTCACAGGTCCACCCTAAATGGTAATATGTTCCGTGTATTGATTTGCATTTCCAACATTTTGGGGAGGTTTTTTTTTCTGATGTCTATTTTGTAAATTACATAATATGGTCAGGTGATATCTGTCATATGCTGGCCATAATTCCTCCCTGGATGAGAAGGATGAACAGGAGAAGATTTCTAACTAGATGGATACAATTCATTCCAGAGGGCCTAGGCCCTCAATGTAACTTGAAAAGGCTATCTTGGATAACACACTTTAGGTACAAGTTAGTGCCAAATGATTACTTTGAAATAGGTGCAAACTATCTAGCCCACAGGAATATCTTCAGCTTCAGTTAAAGATAAAAGAAAAGGAAAAATAATATTTGAGGGAAGAAGCTCATAGCATCAGTGGTCTTATTCATGGAAAGAATGTAGTATTGAAGTACAGATCTTACATTAAGTCTGATAGACCTGTCTGTTCTTGAGTGACAGGTAAAAGCGTGTGTTTTAAGGCTTTATCTAAATGATATTAAGTTATTGTAGAAATGTCCTGTTACAGTCAATTATTCTGGATCTTACAATTTGTTACATTTTGTTCCTAGATCATTGTGGAGGCTTTTTTTATTTCAACTTGTCAATGTTTCTACTTCCCTAATATGCTTTGTCATTTTGGATTTGTCTCCTGATTTATGCTTTAGTGTTATGTGTGAATAAGGTAATAAAGTTATATTCCATAAACTGTTGTCAAAATGAACTCTGGAGTAATGCTATGTGTAAGCTTTGTTGCTGGTTCTTTTCAGAAAGTCTTAAGTAGTATGGGCTGGGTCTATGAATAACTACTTCCTCTGTCTGATTCAGTGCATCAAGGTTTTTGTTTTGTTTTTACAGATTCTTCTATTTGTTCCACATTGCAAAGAGATTGAATTAATATAGGTCACGTTCTCTAATGCAACAGTTATAGAAGAGGTATCATCCTTCTAATGAACTTCGGTTCCATTTTTGCTTATTTAAGTAGGCTGTAAGGTAGACTCGGTGGCTAAGATGCTGAGCTTGTTGATCAGAAAGGTTGGCAGTTTGGTGGTTTGAATCCCTAGCATCCTGTAATGGAGTGAACTCCCATTACTTGTCCCAGCTTCTGCCAACCTAGCAGTTCGAAAGCATGTAAAAATGCAAGTAGAAAAATAGGGACCACCTTGGTGGGTAACAGCGCTCCGTGCACCTTTGGCGTTTAATCATGCTGGCCACATGATCATGGAATTGTCATCAGACAGTACTGGCTCTTTGGCTTAGAAACGGAGATGAGCATTGCCCCCTAGAGTCAGGAACGACTAGCCATATGTTCAAGGGGAACCTTTACCTTTACCTTAAGGAAGACTGGCTTAGAATGGGTTTACAAATCAGGCTTTCATCACCAAACAATTGGACTACTGTGGGGTATTTTATATTGGCTGCCTTTAAAGATCACTCAGAGGTTATACTTTATAACAAATTATGTTACTAATACTGCTCTATCCTGCACTGGTGAAGCCACACTTGAAGTGCTGTGTCTAGTTTTGGTCACCATGATACACAAAAGATGCTGAAACCCTAGAAAGAATACAAAGAAGAGCGACAAAATTGATAAGAGTCTGGAGGTTAAACTGTATGGTAAACGCCTAAGGGAAGTAGCATATTTAGCCTAATGAAGAGAAAACTCAGGGGAGACATGATAGCCATCTTAATACTTGAAGGGCTGTTTCAGGGAAAAGCGGGTCAATTTGTTATCCAAAGCACTTGAGGGAATGACAAGAAGCAATGTTGAACTTATTAAAGAAAGATCCAATCTGGAACTAAGGGGAAAAATCCTGACAGTGAGAACAATTAATCAATGGAATAGTTTGCCTCTCAAAGTTGTGGGTGAAGGTTTTCAAGAAAAGATTGGACAACCATTTGTTCAGGAGGAAACAGAGGTAGGTTCCTACCAGTTCAGACTGGTTCGGCCAAGTAGGTAGTAACTCGGCCTGCCACGCGCCCAAACTGGTTCTATCGGCGGCGCCATAGGCACCACCATCTTTTTTTCTGCTTCTGCTTCTGCGCAGAAGCAATTTTTTTACTACTGCGCATGTGCGGGTAGCGCGCATCAAGCGCGCTCATGCCCAAAGCATGTCCCTGAGCAAACTGGCAGTAGCAGAAGCGGAACCCACCCCTGGGAGGGAATAAGGGTTCATGCTTTGGGCAGGGGGTTGGACTAGAAGTCTTCCAAGGTCCTTCCAGCCCTATGATTTTATGAAGTTGCATTTTATTTAAAAGGCTGTACCTTATGTGCTTCCATTGGGCATCACTCAACATATTACACCTGTTCTACAAGCTCTTCACTGCTATATGTTTCCAAATGTTGAGCCGCATAGAGTCCTATGCGTCTCAATCCTACTGAATCTGTTTAAACCAGAATCTACTTGTCCATATGAACAAAAATTGGATTTTTGTTATTCACTTTGTATTACTGTATTATATTGTGGATGCTTTCTTATTAGAGTAAAGTTTAAGAATCAAGTAAAAGAGATAAATGTGCAGTCCTTCAACCTTTTTTCCATTTCAAACAATCTTGTTGGCCTATAATGCATTAACCTTCTGATCCAGATAGAAAGAAATGTATTGCAAGTCACCCATTCATGTCTCTAAAGAACACATCTCTGCCATCACCATAAGTTTTCCTTACATAGTCATATGTAAATACACTAAATAACTAAGCAGATATCACAAAAGCTTTTTTTTACTCCTTACTTTAGCCATTGGCTAAGCATTCCATTTAATCTCACACATGCTTTATTTATTCACTGTTCTTATAGAATTCTGCAACCAGCCTTTAATTATCCATTCCTAATCTCATAAAGCAAAGGTATCCACTTTATTTTATTTCTTACATCAAAAAATTTGCAAACAATTTCTCATATTTATGAATGGATGGATAGAAATAGAATTCTCATGCTTAAAAAGCAAATGCTGCATGTTAGCTGGACTCATCATACTGCTTGTTTAAAAACTGCAATGCCACAAGTATTTTTTTTTAAAAATACAAATATAATGGTGGCAATCTATTCATTTTTTGGTAAAACCATATTTTCCTAGTGACCAGTTTCCTTTTGCAAATCCATAAGATGCCTTATGTCCTTAATACAATACATAGTTTGGAAGGATGGGTAAACTTTCTTTCTTACCATTAAATTTTTCTGCAAATATGTAGCACCAAAAATTGACTTTGGGAACCTTTGATCAGAAACATATTTTAGATGTCTTTATAAATGGTTGCCTTATTCCCAGTGTCTATTCTGCTTACTTTCATGTTATTTTCCTTATAATTTTAAACATACAAACAAAGTTCGACTATTACCCCAATGCATTTATTCAGCTGGGCCTACTTATTCAATATAAATTGAAATAAGAGTTTACCAACTTTCAAAAATAAATCCTGAAGCAGTGCAAAAAATGTATAAATACAGGTCTAATTTCATTTTACCCACTTTTAAGAGGATTTGTGTAAACCAAGAATGCAACTGGATTGAAATTGGGGAAAACTTGCAAATTACCTATTTTATTTGGAAGGGAAAAATACACAATGAGGAACACAATTATTTCTTCCCTTCCCCTTGGTCCTGAAGGCATAATAAAATTAACAGGCCATGAAACAAAACTGAAAGTTTAAATTAATGGCTCCTGGGAATCTGTCAAGTGATGTTAACTCCATCATTCAGGACAATGTCAGTTTGGAGGGCGAAAGCTTCAAATAGGGCATTTGAATGTTAGAATATTTTTAACTGATTAAATACTGTGAACATATCCCTGTAAACAAGAAGATAATCCTTTGCTAACTACAACTGGCATTAGTTTAACATGAGAGAGAATCATTATGCAGATGTCATTTGGAATACAGACAATTAGATCTTGATACTTCAATATCTACTTTAGCAGAACTTCTTGAATTTTATTGTGCACTTAAAAACAAAAGTCATTTTTCTTTTCATGGTGTCATCCATTGTTAATTTTGTGGTTTAAAAAATATATCAAAACTCAGAATATGTCTATGGACATTCTCAGCCATCCAGGTCAGGGATCCCCAACCCCCAGGCCGCAGCCCACGACCAGGCCATGGCCCATTTACAACCAGGCCACGCAAGTAGCATGAGCGGTGGGCTAGTGCATACATGCATGCACGCAGCTCAACTCACGTGAATGGCCAGCCAGCACGCACATGCATGCGTGTAGAGCTCCACCAGTCGAGCATGCCAGCTTTCCACTCACCAGAGTTAAGCTGCATGCACATGTGTGTGTGCTAGCCCACCACTCACGTGACCCGGGGGATTCCCCCCCCCCAGTTGGGCCACCAAGTCTCAAAAGTTGGACACCAGGTCATGGTTGTCCCAACTTCAAAACTGAAGAAGCTTCTTGGTTGAGACAAAGTCCAGTTGTCTTTTGAAAAAGCAATTTTGGGTCAAAACTCAGGATACTATGATTTAAAATACATGCAACATTGTAACAAGTCACCTCTTGGCCTATACATTTATTACATTAAATAGATAAATAATTAAACATTTAATTCATCTTTAACTAGCCGCATACTTAACTGCTTCCTCCCCCACTCTCCCAACACTCCTTTTCTATATCACAGTGTAAAGCAAAGGCACGACTGATTTTGACAGTTGTATTGGCTTATCTGGAAGAGGATAAAAAGAATTTTGCTTTTTAAAAAGCAACCAATCAGAAGTCACTGAACAATAGTGCAATTGCAATGTTGAAACATTTGTAATATTAGAAATTATGGTTCTCCTTTGACATAAAACATGTTGTCCATCTCTAGTTATCAATCCTTTGCAATTAGAATTTGTAACTCCACAATTTGAACAGATTTTTAGAAGTAGTTTATATTAGGACTACAGTGCTGAGAAGATGAAACTTACCATAAGAAACAATATGATGGAAATAATTTTTTACGTAAACCTCAGTTTCTTCCACTGTTTTATGTTGTTTATCCTTACAATTAATTTTTACAATAGAATGTGTTTTTTCTTTCTTTCTCTCTTGGTGGGACATTTCTTGGGAACATGAGATTCCACATCCAGTTTAGTTCCAGGACAGATCTTCACATGCTTGTCATTTCCTAAGATTCCTGGAAAAGAAGAGGGAAGGGAAGCAAAGAAGGGAGGGAGGGAGAGAGGGAGAGAGGAGGGGGCAGGCAGGCATTCCCTGTTTCCTACAAGGAAACTTAATGGGTAAGCAGAAAGGAAGTTGAAAGTGTGCTCATTCCTGATTATTTGCCTGTCTGGGGTCATTCTGTTTCTCTTACCTTTCTTTAATAAGGAAATATCTCTGAAATGATGACTGAACAGGTTATGGGTTGTCTAGTATGGTATAGAGCTGTGCTTCTATTCTTTGGTTAACAGCAGTGAGCATTCATATAGTGATAATCAGAGGAGGGTTGCTACTGGTTTGCAGCGGTTCGGGCGAACTGGTAGTGGAAATTGGGACTGGGTCACCAAACTGATAGGGACGACAGGCTGGCCACAACCATGAACCGGTTCCCCAGTTATCCATGCCATTGCCAGCATGTTTTTTTAGTCATTTTATAATGTTCTGTGCACGCGCAGAACAATTTACAGGCAACAGCACATGCGCAAGCAATGCATTGTGCACGCACACGTGAGCAAAGCAAACTGGCAATAATGCCGGCAGCAACCCACCCCTGATGATAATCCAAGAAAAGAGTAGGAAAGTAATATAGAAGAGGAATTTCACCAACATGTCTGTAAGCTGTCACTAACACCCAGCTTCTGAAACAGCTATGTCAGCCTTGGGGGAAAAAAAGATGCTGCTGCTTTAATGATTCAAAGCAGGTGATTTAGTCATGTTGCAGCATATTATGAGGCATCTTTTTCAAATGCACAGTCAAAATAAATATAAAACAGGGGGCATATGAGAGGGAAAAGCTGAAGGGAGATTTCCTTTTACTCAGGCTTCCAAATGAAAGCCTTTATTACATTCATACATCAACAGAATAAAATTGCCTCAGAATTCTGTCATGTCTCAATATCTATTGCCACGTTTCTCCCCGAGCAAACTCTGCCACGACTGGCATTAGAGCTCTTGGGCCACAGGGAATGGCAAAATTGTGTCTTCAGCACAGGACCTTTTGGCTGTGCAAATATTGATGGTTTGTTATGTTAGGAAGGAAGCCTTATGAATGCCTCTGGTGACTGGTGTTATGCCCTGTGCTCTTATAAATTTGGAGTTAGAAATAGGCTGTATTATGTGGCTTTGCTGTCAGACAAAGAATTTGCTTTAGTGAGCGCCTGAGGTAATTCTCAAATGGAACAGCCAAATTGTTTTTCCA
Source organism: Thamnophis sirtalis (assembly GCF_051295495.1). Lineage (NCBI taxonomy): Eukaryota > Metazoa > Chordata > Lepidosauria > Squamata > Natricidae > Thamnophis > Thamnophis sirtalis. The sequence goes on along the minus strand of NW_028261388.1, from coordinate 25,934,621 downwards.
AAGCTATAACTAATAAAAGGTTCTCATCCTGCTGAATCTACCGAGAGCTTGCTAGCTGGGTTCATTTAATAAAAGGTAAGTTGTATGAGTCTAGCCATATTGTTTAACGTTGATGAATTATTGCTTGTTGATGATATATTAAGGCCACAATGCTATACTGGATTAGATTCAGTGAATTTAGTTGCATTAGCAATGGGTAAGTAGCCTCAAGAGTGTAGCACAAATGTAGGAGATTGATGAGAGTATCGCTGTTGTAATATTTCCATGAAATTATAATCTGTCAAGCCTAATTATATGACAGCTATTACAATGATGATATAGACATTTCTGATCTGCTTATGTGATTGAGATAACAGCTCCCTATCTTCTCTACTTTGAATTGGTACACCATTGTGTATCAGAAATGTTTGATGTGAACAAACTATATCACAACAGCTCTCTTGTGACTAGTTTCTGCTTTAAGATCAATTAACATTTAATAAAAAAAACCAAAATGTTTCTCATGCATATTAGATTATTTCTCTTGCAGCTTCCCAGCATGAGTTTAGCCACCCTTTGATACTATCTTGATATCTATATCTATACAAATATGGATATACAAATATAGATATATAGATATACAAATATAGCAAGGGTGGGTTCTGGCTTCTGTTACTGCCTGTTCATTCAGAGACGTGCTTCGGGTGCCCGCATGCTTGCACAGTAGTAATTTTTTTTTGCTTCTGCGCATGTGTAGAAGCAAAAAACAAGATGGTGATGCCTATGACACCACTGATAGAACTGGTTTGGGATGTGGCCAGCTGAGTTACTACCTACTCGGCTGAACAAGTTCAATCCTTCTGAAATATAGAAATATAGATATACAAATATAGATATATAGATGTATTGATAGCTATAGATCTAGATATATAGATGCAGTAATTTTCATTTAGAGATTGTTGTTCTGGCCCCCCTCATCCTGCACCAAAGTACGCCAAGACAAAGATACTTCAAGGATTTATTAACACACAGACAAGACCTTGGCAGCAATCCAGCATAGTCCAGACCTTGGCAGCAATCCAGCACAGACTAACCTTGGCAGCAATCCAGCCTGCCAAGCTAGCCACGAGAGTTCTCCAGCTCTAGTGAATACGTTGACTCCTGCAACGGGCGTGTGCACAATAATTCCTTTTATAGTCTTGAGAGGAGCCTAATTACCACCAGCTGAGTGCAATTATCTCCTCTAACTGCATAACTGTTCCTTATGCCTATTAGCTTTCTGTTGCTGGGCATCCAGGACCAACTCCCTTTCCCCTCCCCACTGCTCCAATGCATGATGTCACAATCACACTCCCTTGTCTCCTCCCCACTGGTCCAAGGCTCTGGTGCCTCCTGGTGGCCAACCAGCCTCTCTGCGCCTTGCTCGGAGTCAGAACCCTGTCCAGGGTCCTCCACATCCTTCAGAGCCGACTCATAGGGCCTCTCGTTGTCGGAGTCTGGTAGCAGCTCCAATGGCTCCTGCTGGGCCACAACAGATCGTTAACATAATTTCCCTGTTTTGATATTATCTTGTGGTGTTATTCAGATCTTCTGAGTGTTTGGAAAGATTTGTAATGTGGCTTAGCTTCTATGTTAGGGTCTGGATGGGGAAAAAACAGCTCAGTTATTCCACTAAAGATGGAGTAGCTGTTGATTCAGATGTCAACTGCATATAGATGATTCAAACTTAACTAGCACACTTTTATACTGTGCCCACCTAAGACTCATGCTGGACTACAACAAGTTATTCTACGTAGGATTGCTCTTGAGGCCTTAATTGATAGAAAATAAAACCAAATGCTTTATAAGGAATGTGAAATGCTACAATTACACAAAATTGTTGTTCCATTGGTTGGCAAATTGCTTCTGTGTGCAAACCAGTGGGTTGATTATTATTGGATAAGGTCACAACACAAGTATTTTCAGTTAGGGCTCCCTTCCTTTGGAACAGTCTCTGACATGAGATTATTCCCACAAAACTTTTTGGAAAGCTTTTCCCTGAGAATTTGAGGACTGAAGGGGTGCATGCTTAATTATATGAATATTTTTCCTTAGTTAAGAGAACAGTGCTTAATGAAACATGGAAATTTTTAATAGTTAGGGGTATTTTGTTAGTTGCTAAGGGGGAGAAAGTGTTTTTATTTATTTATTGATGGTTTATTAGACTAAGCTAGTTAGAATCATTTGCCTGCAGTAGCACAGTAATAGATTTCAGTAACCATCTGCAGCAGCACAGGTTTCAGTAACAAATTCATCAATACATCTACATGGATATCATATATTAATATATATTTAAAGATATTACTACTGGGCCAGATCAAAGATCAAATTCAGTGTTTGATTTACAGGATTTACAACCAAGTAGTTTTGGGGAAGCCAACAAGGGAAGCATTAAGGCAATAGGGCTTCCCAATTCTGTATGTAAACTATGAATATTCAATTGCATACAGTTTCTAAAATTGGGGTTCTGTTTCATTGTTATGACTCAAAGATATGGTACTTTTTCTAAAATTTGCAAAGTCCTGCTTTATTTCATTTGTGATTTTGGCCCATAATTAATGAATTTGGTAATAAATAAAGAAATGTAGATGAAAACCTGATTATTATTTTTTAAAAAAAACCTGCTTCAACTCTCCTGCCAATGAATTTAATTAGTGATCCTTATTGTAATTCTAAGAGTTATCTTGTCTTCTTCAAAGAGTTGGGAATTTGGAATGTGGAAGTTACAACTCCATACCATCTGTAGAACTTCAGATCAGGGATACCACAGATGTATTTTATTTTGAGATTGGAGATCCAGATCTCTATTCTGTATAGTATTTCTGGATGTACCACACTGTGGACTTCACTAATGGGTTTACAATCCTTTATATTTATTTTTTCCTGCTGTTAAATACAATGCTTGACAACTAGGACTGTACAATTTTAACCATTTGTCTGTCAATCCACCATTCCCAACCCCAACCTTATTGCTTCTTCATATCAGTTCAAATCATTCTTCATTACCACTTGAAATATAGACTGCTCAGTTTGCATCAAACTTGTTTACTTGCTGGCTTCAGCAACTAATCTTGGGACAGTGACATATATTCTCATGCTTATCTTCCTCATTAGGTCACTGCATTGTGTGGATAAAAAAAAAAGCTGGGGAACCTTGATCTTAAACTGAGATCCTTGAAGAAACAGCAGAATTTTGAAAATAAATTTACTATTTTGTATAGTATTTTTCATAATACCATACACAATTTTATTTATTTTTATTTCAAAATCCAATTCTAAAAACACTTACTGATAAATACCCTGTTTCTCAGAAAATAAGACCTCCCTGGATAATAAGCCCAATCGGGTTTTTGAGCGCATGCGCTAAAATAAGCCCTCCCCTGAAAATAAGCCCTCCCCGAAAATTTTGCAACACAGTATCAGCCATGAGGTGACCACGCTCTCTACCTCCTGCACCTCAAAAATAATCAAACCTACCCAAAAATAAAATTAAGTGCTTTTTTTTCGGGGGGGGGGGAAATAAGACCCTGTCTTATTTTCAGGGAAACATGGTAAGCCTGAGTAAATTTAACTCAAGAGTTATTAACTTCAGTTCAATTTATCTTCAGCTGAATGAATGTAGGATTCCAACAAATAGTTCAGAAAGTTATATTGGGCTGGAAAACAGTAGTATAGGGAAGCATATTGCAATATCTTTTTTATTCTCTTTTATAACATTCTCTTTTATTTCTTTAGTGTTTTCTCTTTAAGCTTTCTACCTTGAAACTAATTCTGAAATATATTTTCTCTGCAGCTTTTTTACTTGGCTGTTGTTCCTGGAGCAATTGGCAAACTCATGAAAGAAACAGCTTAAATATTTGCCAAGCACAGTGGTTAAAGGATATACTGTTTTCCCTCCCCCCCTTTTTTTGAAAGATTACACTTCAAGCCCATTTATAATCATAACCACCCAGCAATTAGCAAGTAAAATACTTGCCTGTCATAGTTTTTATGAATGTGCTCAGTTAAATCTGTGAATAGTGTTAATGAATGCAGTTCCCTATATTCTGAACGTTGAAGCCTGAAGAGTATATCCAGTTTTAATTTAAATATTAAACAGAATGGTTTAATGAGTTTGGAGAGGTCATGAAATTTCTAGCACAAATACTTTGTTAAATTTTAATACTTTTTATAGTTGTTTCTGGTCATAATCAGTGCTTCATTTATCATCCTTGTAATGTAATAAAATGTATGGTTCAATTTATTTGAAGAGGGATCTGGGAAGGGTGGATCTATAAAATCAAGATGCTGTTGAAACCCTGACTCTTTTTAATGTGCATCATCGCAGACTAAAAGGGCGTAGGGCTTTAATCATGTATTTTCAACCATCCTCTTGACTCTTTTGATCTGATTAAGCACCAAATGTTGGGTAACACCGCCCTCCAGAAGAGATGGGCAATAATTGTCAGGCTCAAAAATGTCAAGCTCAAAGATGACACAATGAGATCCAATTAAGTCTAGTTATTTATTTGCTTATACGTAATAGAATGTTATTAAATTAAAGCTACACCTACTAGATATGTCCTGGGAGATTCTAGGGTGTGACTATCCTGAACCTTATCCTCCCTCCTCACCCAGTTCAGACTGTACAGTCTCTTGCTTTGGGCTCCTCATTGGAATGTGTTGTCTACGCCCTGGGAAGCTGCAGTGCTATTGTAGTCATTCCCACCCACCACTCTTCAGTTCCATTTTCCATTACAATAGTTTAATGCTTCATTTGGGATTCCCAGGAAGTGAGAAGGGTCCAACTACAAATTTCTGCCAGGAGGGCGTTGCATTCAAAAGTCTGATTCACATTAATCCAAATCAAATAACTAGCATTAAAATAATTACATCTTGTAACATGGATTGATTTCCCTTTTCCACCTACAAAATAGATTTTTCTGAATTATATTTAATTTAAATTGCAATATAACAGTTAAGCTTGCATCATCTAGTTGACCTCAACTGCAATATGTAATCAGGATCAGATTAAATTTATACCATACTTTACCTTTTGCTATCTTCACAATTCATTTTTTGAATTCCTTTTCTATCCCCATCAAAAGAATCTATAGATCATTTCCAAGAGATTGCAAAGTAAGGATGGTATATGTAGCACTTGCAAGAGACTCACCGTTGACCAGGACTCGGTTCCTATACTGGTTTGTACCAGTTTGCTGCTTGCGCGCGCTTTGCGTAACAGAGTGGTGTTGTGAACACATGAAATTTATCAATGTGAAGCAAAATGGACATTATAGTTAAAACACATTGAGAAGGCTACAGCTATAATCAGTGAAGTGTTCTTATGTAATTCTATTCAGCACACAAATATAAGCAAATAAAAGTATGATTTCAGATTATTCTCTCTTGGCAGCCCAATTAAGTGCTGTAGAAATTTAAATCTGTCATAATATACTGAGAAAAAAATGCATTTGTGAAATAAATTAAAATAAATACAATGTTCATTGATCAACCCTAATTAGTGTTTGAAGCAATGAACCAAGGTCTCAAACATTCTAATCAGCTCTCACCAAAGTTTCACTGTTAGTTGTGTTCCTAACAACACATATGATATTTATGAAATGATTTGTCTGTTAATTCTAGACAACCAATCCATAAAATCCTCGTTCCATGAAAGTCTGCATACTGAAAATGTACACATCATTTTTACACAATATATGTAGGCAAACTAGGATTATTTTCAAAACAACCAAACATTTCCTACATGTATCATAAATCTAGTTAAAGGCCACTCATAGTGTAGCTTTTTTTTAACTTAATGAAAGATTCAACTCTATTCCAAAATACCTAATTACTGCAGGAATAACTCCTATCTCTATCTATCTCTACCTCTATCTATTTCTTTATCTATATTTATATTTATATCTATATCTATATATCTATATCTATCTCTATCTCTATAGAGATAGATATTGATATATAGATTTGAGAACAGATGAGGGGCCAGACACAGTCTTGAAGGCATAGCAAGGGACTACAAAGCCCTGGGTAGAAGAATGGAAGCATTGAAAAGCTAGATGGAATTTTCTTTATTCCTTCTTACTGAATTTCATAGAGTAGAATATTGGAAGTAAACAACTAGATGCCATGATGTGGAGGAATACTGACAAGAGATCAAGCATACATTACAAGAACTGGGGAAAGTGTATTTGAAAAGGTCTTTGCAATCCTGATCCAGTGGGCTTTAAATTGAATGCTGTGGTGGAGGGAGAAGAGAGACCACAAAAATGTGACACCAAGTGCTGAAAAACTAGACTGGCAGTGATACATAGGATGTGAAGGATACAAATATATAATCATGTAAATATAGGAAGAGATTACGGTAAGTTATGACTCAAGATTTGCAGTCAAATCTACAGAAATGCATGGGATGTTTTTTTAAAGGAAGAACCATACATCTTAATTTAGAAAGATAAATCTATCTTGATGTAGTTGCTGAAACCTTGTGGAATGAAATGTTTGAAATGCAAAGACTTAAGGTTATAACATATTGAAAAGGAATAGGTCAAAGATAAGTGGAGAAGTGGCATTATATGTAAAGGAAATGTACACTTCTTCAGATGTAAGGACAAGAGAGAGTGCTTATACTTTTCTTTTTCTTATTTCTTACAGTTATATTATTATATTATAACTTGTCTAATCAAGCAAAATTTCCAGATAACACTTTCAGGAACCTGACTACAGAATTTTCAGAGGGGGGTGGGTGGTGGGTGGGGAGGGAGCATAATAAAAAGATAGGTTAATTGCTCAGCCATCTTTTGGGTAAGGAACTAAAACTGAAAGTTTCCAGAAAGTCTATAATGGTTTTGCTTCATTTACTACAGGATTAAAGAGGAAGTGAATAATCTCTCCTTGTTCTGATACTATCCAATAGGGAACAGCTGTTTAAAGAGATAAAAAGCTTGGGAAGAAGCAACCATGTCATTTTGTTTAGATCAAGTTATTACAGAAAGGGAATTTGGAACATAGACATAAATGCATACTAGATTTCAAGAGATCCTATTTCAAATATATCAGATAAGTACTAAATAGGAACTGATGGATAGAGATTCTCCATTCAAAACAAATAGAAGGTATGTGTGTTGGGAATATCAGAAAAGTTAGAGGCAGGAAATATAAATACAATCCAGTTAAAAGACAGACAACAGAGAGTTCTTAGGAAACCATTGGGGTGCATTGGAAACCTGACTGAACTAAAAGAGATGCAGACAGGAAATGGAAGATGGTTATAATTTCTGAAGAGATAAATGACCAAGAGGTAATACTTACAGAAAGATGGAATTGCTAAATACTAAAGAACAGAAGCAAGGGAAACTAAAAATAACAAAGCAAGGAAATTATTTGGCTTTGACAGTAGTAAGAGAGAGTTGCAGGATGGGGAATGCAAAGCCCCTCAACTTCTTCTATGCTTCGATCTTTTCTTAGAGAAGAACTTGTCTGAAAGTATATTCATCTGTTTAGAAAAAAAGTAACAATGAAATGTGGGGTAGAAGTGCTATGAGGGAGCAATTTCTCTTGTGGTAAATATATATTTTCTGACCATGCATATTCCATTTGGCCAGGGTCTTCCATTTAAGAAAAGTTATGAATTTTGTGAACATCAATAGAACATTTTAAATTTATAATGTGCCTATTATTGTTCTATTTCATATCATGAATTTTTCCAGGCAGCGATTACCTGATATCAGCATGTACTGAACCATATTGAATACTGCCTATCCTTTAAAAACGTTGTTTTCCCCAACTTAATCTGAGTAGATGTGTTCAATTTACCAGTGACTGATTTGATCATAACCACTCTAACAATGGTATGGTTTAGTGATTAGCATTGTGGCCTCCAACCTGTGGTTAGTCAATGACACTCTGTAAAGATACAGGAAATAATCTGTGATGCATTCCTAAATATAAGCAGGAGTTTGACATTTCAATTAAGACGATTGACTATATTTTTTTTGCTATTTTTTAAAAAAATTTTTACAGTTTGTAATTTTACAGTATGTACAGTATATGTACAATGTTACAATTGTAAGATCATGTGTTGTAAAGCTTCTATAATGTGTGTTTTACTATACTAGGCCTAATTAAAACCAGTCTGCCACAAGATGGAGGTCTTCCTGCTTCTCTTGCATGGAAGGTATTGTACCTTGGAGGAGAAAATGCAAGAGGGAATCGGGGGAAAAGGTGCTTGTAAGTAGAGTTTTCTTGGCACTAGGGTGGTAATGCTTTGCCAATGATTTCTGGGTATTTTCCCCCAAATCTTTAGTTTATCTAATACTAATGAAGTCTGATCCTGCTTAGTCTTGGAGATTAGTTGAGGTAAACTTGTATTGTCAACTGCTGTGTAGGTGTTCTGTTTTCCAAGTTTAAAAGTTTGATAATATTCATGTTCCTTCAACAAATTGAAATATTGTGATGATACAATAAGCTTCTTCACTATTGCGTAAATTTTAAGGCATCTTAAGGGAAAAAGTTCTGGTATGTGATATCCATCGTTATCTATACACTCCTCAGACTACCATACGCAAAGCATAATTAATAGATTTTACTGTGAACTAGTGAAAAGAATGAAAGCGCTATGTTAACATTCCTGTTCATATACAAATATTGATGTTTAGTAATTGTTGAAAATAAATTGCCTTGTCACCAAATACTTTCCAAATGAAAAGTGTGAGTTTGAATTATAAGTTAGTTTCATAGAAAACCTGTATCTAGGTCAGATTATTTACATTGTTGTAAATCATCCATTTCAATCCCTGATTAGCAGTGGCAATTTGTCTCTGATTTTTTTTTAAAAACAGAAATGCAAAAGGAGCTTTCCCTACCCTGATGTTGTCCAGAATTACCATTATACCATTAATTATGAAAATGTAGCATAAAGCATAAAAGATTGTGACATGTTGTGCATGTATACCAATCAATATATGGATAAGTAGGCACTGCAATGGTAAATTAAGTCTTTTTAATATTTATAAACCATTATTAAATGTATTTTTTAATTAAAAAAACATTTGAGTCAAGGTTTGAAAAAATAAGAACCAATTCATGAATTCTTTGCATATTTTATTTTTCTTTTTTTGATTTCCAACTCACGCACATCTGGCATATTTTACATTTTTGCAATAAAACATGGTTACAATAGCTTAAGGAATTTATATAGCCAAAATATTTCACCATGATCTTGAGATGAAATGAACTTATCTTCCAGATGGTTCAGTATTCTCCCAGTTCTAAGCTACAAACTCAAGATATTGCTTACAGAACAATGATGAATAACTTAATCATTACATTGATTCCCCATGATTTCAGAATCTTATTAATACAAACAACAATGAAGAAGGTATTTAGTGCTAAAACTTACTAATACAAGGTGAGTAACAAATAAGAACCACGTCAATAAATAATATGTTTCTGGTGCCAAAGTGCCAGTACAAAGAATCCATTATCTTGGTTTTTTTTTAAATAAATGACTGTGAGTGAGTGTAAAGTTTGAGAAAATTACATTCCTGTTACATGCCTCATAGCCCTACCGACACAATATGTACATCTATGACAATACAGTCACCAAATATACAAAGAAGAAACATGAAGTAAAGTGTATATACCCCTGGGTATGTTACATGATTTGGAGAATGTGCAGAAAATTATTCTGATAGTCATTATTACAGTACTGTCAAATATGAGTGCCTTCAATGTAAAATGAGTGTTAAACATATGAGTTTTAAAAATATTCAAAAGAATAACCCCAATGAAGCTAAGTTTGCTTTTAACCAAGCTTTATTTCCAAGGAATTTAAGAGAAAATCTTAGTTGCTCTCTCCCTGCAATGCATAGTATGCCAAATGTGATGAATCTAGAAGTCTAGCAACTTGCTTTGGTGGGAATCATAAAGCGCTGTAGCAGAGCACCTTAACCATGCTCCTGTCTGTTTATCACATTATTAATTTTTAAGGGAAAATTATTTTTAATGCATAACTATGGCGACAATGGCTTCATATCCAAATGCTTCATGTAATGAGCAAAACTTCATTTAGAAGGGGTGGCTTTAGACTGAAACATGAAGACCATGTTTCAGTGGCAATGGCTCCATTGCAGCTTGCACCTATTTCAGTCTTTAAATACAAGCTGGGCCTTGGACAGCTTTCAGTTCAACTTGTGGATGTGGTTTCAAGACATCAGGCTTAAAGTACATGCAAGTTGTAACTCCACAATAAAATTAAGAAACAGATTTTGTTTTTTATACAAGGCTTTACTTTTACAAAAGTATCCCTTTAAAGTTAAGATGTGCATCTGATGTACAAAGTATCAAACGTAGGGTTTTTTTTCCTTTTAATTGATCAGCTTGAAAAGAGGCTAGGAAATGGGAAATGGATGCTAGGGTCATGGCCCAAACCATATAATAGCCAGACACAAGTTCCTCAGAATATTCAAAAGTCTCTTGTGATGTGTTCTTCTACCTTTTCTCAGTAAACAAAAGTATATGAAATAATTACCAAAACATCTATTAAGTCATTATAATTTACATGATACAAGCTCGCTTCTGCAGCAGCTGGTGTTCAGTTGTGAAAAAACACACAAAATAAAATGGTTGCTGACTACAATGTACAGCTATTGCTGGGTGTAATGGAATGTACAACGGAGGTCAATGCAGATTTCTTTTTCCACCAGAGATACCTTTCAGTAGCACTTGTGCTCTCAATGTAATCTTTGCTTTCAGTTCTTCACTCTGGTTTAATATCTATTCTGATGCTCATAATGCCAACGATTAAAATCTATATTAAAAGCTACAATGCTACCAGACGCCATGCCGGTAATTAGAGTCCTGAAACAGAAACAGAGATCGGGTCTGTAAATATCTGAGATATTTATTGTTCATAATAAACTACGGTTAGCTAGTTTGAAGATCAGTAGTCATTCGAAAATACTAGGCAAAATGGAAAAGTCTGCTAAGGAACTTAAGAGTCTATGATGTTAGTCCATATTACTTTGTGAGATAACAAATGAGTAAAATATGGAGCGTTCTTTGGAAAATGGCTGCTTCTACTTCTCCAGTAGTGCTCTTCTAAAGAAGTGTAAAGTACATACAGATTGACTGGGTTAAAAGTAAAAAGAATCAACAAAATGAATATAAATACCTACAAAAAATTGTGTTTTCTCCCCAATGTGGACTTTCCATTTTATTGAACTCAATGGTTAATTGAGTGGTGCATACTGTCCCACTCAAAATTACCTCTCCTAAAATAGCATACTTCTTTAAAATATAAAAATTTATAAATTCATAACATCTCATGAGATTTTTCACAAGAATATTTAAATTTAGAAGATGTTATCTAAATTTTTGAAATGACCTTTTTGTGGGTACACGTGCTTTGGATTGGGAAATGTTACTGACTCATGTTTTAAAACTTAAATGATCCAGTTGTGCTATGTATTTAACTAAGAGAAGGATTGCTAAGGAAAATATTAAATGCATATCACCTCTTATTGCTATTTTTTTAGGATTCAGCTTACCTCTGATCATGGGATAAGTCCATTGCCCTAATGCCAGCATCACAGCCAGGATAAATGTAGAGTTGTTTGAAGTCACAAGCTTGCCATACTTCTACTACTCCATTATCACCACCTGTAACTAGATTCTGCCCATCACTGCTCAGAAGGATAGCCTACAGGAAAACCAAAAACAGAAGCAACCATAATGGATCTTCATTATTTAACACATTTTACCTATAGTCCTAAAGTCTAACCTTAAGTGCAGAATGCTGAGCAATAAATTGTTTTTTATTATTATAAGCAAAAGTGAAGAAGGCTTGCCTTAAAATGTACACAAATCAATTCAGCCTTTGCAATGGTAAACATCACTATGAACAGCTCGAGTTATGTATTCATTTAATCTCCTTGAGCTGTTGTTGCTGCTGGTAGATTTGGTTCCTTAGGGGCCAATATTCATGACATAGCTAAGACGTTTTCACAGAAGTCAGTGTGTTAACATTATGATACGCATATAAAAGGGTCATCACTTGCATTTTGCTGGCATGAGTTTCATTATTTGCAACCCCCAACTCCCACCCCCCACATTGATGCCTCTGAGTTTCCAAAATTGAAGGACAACAGAGGTCAAACTACTTAAGTTTTAAGCATGGTCAGATGACTAAAGAACAGATATCCAGGAAACACTGTGTATTAAGCAATGTCTTGGTATAGTTTTTAAGAATAAGTTTGACTTAGTTGGAGCTGAAAAGTTTTTTCTATAGATGTAACTTTTTCCAGGTGACAGTGAACTAATGTTAATGCCTTCTATTAGAATATAAAATAAAAATTACCCTGGTTGAATCATTAATTTCCATCTGGGCCAAAAGTTTTCCATTAATGCTGAAATTGCTGAATCTTCCTCGTTCATAATAGATGATACAGTGGCCTTCACTAGACACAGATATTAGGCGTGGATACAAACAATTTTCTGTTCCTTCTAGTGCTCTCAGCAAATCTCCAGTAATTGTGTGTACAAGACAAGGTCCTTCTGTATATTACAAATTAATAACAGCATATTACAGAAATGGAAATTCATACAGTTTCGGTCAATGATTAACAATGGATTAAAAATACTACTATGATTTCTGAGAAAGGTTTCTTATTATTTAAATCCTAATGATTTCAACATGAATTAAGAAAGGATTAGGATGGGATAGAATATCTCTCTACTAATGTAGAAAAACTCCACTATCAAGGAGAGTACATCTGATCTCCATGGCACCTGCTATACCTAAGGAAATCTTTAAAGGCTTATATCTATTCTTAGTAGAGGTATTAGCAGCAGGAGGCCAGAACAGGGGCAGGTCAGGTATGGAATAAAACTGGTGGTGGATTTCTGTTCCATTGAGGTAATAGTTGGCTTCTATAACCATATAATTTAGAATTATCATGGCTAATTCTTCCAGCTGAGTGAAATGAAAAGTAAGTTATAATTGGCTGAAAGGCCAGCAGAGACACTTTATCTAAATAACTCTTGCTTAGATGAAGGTGAACTAGTTGGATTTAGAAAGAAGAGGTCTTTCCTTTTGCTCTAACACTTATTTTAGCCCTCAGTTCCATTATAAGTGAATAATGTTGCTTCAGTTCAATCTATCGAGAAATGGATTAATGGGCTGTGAAAATAACATTGAGGAGGAGGAAGAATAGTTGTAGCCGAGGGAATCCTAAGATAAGAGAAATGTGAGTGAAAAGCAGAAATGGAATTTGAGAAAGTGGCTAAGGCTTGACCCTCTTTAGTTCTCTTTAGGATAAAGGCAGGGAATGGTGAGGTAGATTCAGACTTGCAAGAGTCTTTTATTGCAACCTTATAACAAAAGTTGATTAGTGTTTGTAACTTCCGTGTTCAAATCCGGGCTGCCTCGTAGGGCTGGCACATCTAGTTTCAATATCTTCCTGTCAAGACAGAGCTTTTTAAGGGAAACTTTGAGACTTAACTGCAATCCATGCTGGAAACCGGGTTGTTTGGGGGCACTTCTTTTATTGCAATGTTGCATAGGTTATTTACTATTTTTAGATGTTATTGTGAATTCATTTTAATTGTTGTAGAATTTGAACAGTTGATCCTGATGACATCAATAAATTTAAAAAGTCAAAAAATAAAGACAATATAAGCCATGATAGAGATGAGAAGACAATGTACTTCATGTACTGCATCTATCATGTCAAAGAAGTGGGAGAAAAAAATTAAACAGAGCTTCTTTGAAGCACAGTTACATCTATATGGCCATGAAAAGGGTCTCTAAATGTCTAACATTATCTCCAAGAGGTCAAAGATCTTTAATTTCTATATTTCTTTCAGGACCTTTTTTGTTCAATCTAGATTCAATAGAACCATTGGCATCCATAGGAATTAAATTCCTGAAGTCACTCTTATCAAAGAGAAGATTTCAGGAAGTGGAAGTAAGGGAAATGTTAGAGGAAACTGACCAGCATGCATTTTGATTTCTAAAAAAAATGAGTTTAATAATCTCAGAGCTGCAGAATAAGCCACAGGGAAAAGGCTCAAGAGGAATGGGAATTTCTAATGATAGGAATATTAAAAGCATGATAGCAAACAGTTCTAGTAAGGATAAAAATGGCAGTCAAAAAAAGAAGCCAGCCCAACTACTGAAAATGGAGGACGACACATATAAACAATGAAGTGGTCACAAAGGAAGAGTTTGAGAAGGTAGGCTGGAAGTGTAGAACTTGTGGCAGGAAAGTTACTGTATGTGTTAGAAAGATTGAAATCTGTAATATTGAATGTAGGCAGTATATTTGGGAAACTTCACGTTTTAAAAAATAATTTCAAACCAATGGATTCTGTTCCACCCAACACATTTGGCAGTATTAATTATTTATAGGTCTGAATGTTGGTAACAATGTTTATGATGGTTCTTTTACCAGAGGCATCCTGGTGGCTACTTACTCCATTTCTTGATTTAAGCTCCTGCAGCTAAAAGTAGTCCTCATTCAGCAACTGCCTCACAGCAATTTTTCAGTTATGTTGTGATGAAAAAGTAACTGAGACTAATGTTTACAATCTTTACAGTGCCTTTCTGTCACCATGTGTTTGCCATTACAGTCAGTTATTATGTGTTGTCCTGTGCCTCACCCATTTCTCCATTCCCTACTCAGAGAGCAGAGGGATTGCTAAAGCTATCTCTTACTGAGCTGCTTTTCTCCACAGTGGTGTCCCTAAAAAGTGTTAACCACAAGTTAACAACTTAGCTGTGGATTTAATTAGTTGATTATAAGCTTCCTCCTAGCTTGTGGTTGCTGCCTGAAATTGACAATCAATTTCATACTAAAGGTTTTTGTTTGTCTATTAAGTGGCTTATGGCATGCTGCGATGGACTAAGCAAACAGCTGTCACAAGCACATTCCTTTCTAATAATGCATATTCCCCTTAGTGTGCCTGCTTACTCTCTTATAGTCCCTTACTCTCCAATCAATGTACATTCAGGTATCAATTCCTGTCTTATTATTCCAGAGCAAGGGTGAGTATTTCAAAGAGCAGGGGAGTAGGGGAAAAAGGCTATAATATTTGCCTTTTTACCTGCTTCCTCATGAATCACGTTTTGACACACACACATACGCACACACACACTTTGCTGTTTGGGCTCAGCTGGCTATTTGAGATTGTATCCTAATGTTGTAAAGCAAGAGAAAGCTGAAGTAAAATCATAAACACAGTTTCAGTCTTATGGTTTTTTTCCTATTTAGCTTAACCACCAAGTTACTGGTTCCGACTGCAGGTGCTAAATGAGGACTTTCTGTTTATAGGTTATTGGTGGAAATAATTATTTTGAGGCATGAAGTTTTAAACTAAAATTAATCTTTAGCAACTGACCTTTAGCACCACTTATGACAAGTCCCAGCTCAGCACATACTGATACGCAGACAACTTCATGATCATGACCAGTTAGAACAGCTCTGGGAGCAGGATAGTCACCTAAAAAGGGGAAAAAATGAACCATAAATATATATTAAGCCAGCTTGAATTTCAATTTGGGAGCATTTCTACTATTATTTTGGGGGCCATCTGGTTTAGAATATCTCTAATAAAATGGTATCACAGTAGTATTAGGGATTTCTTGATTCATACATCATATTCCTTCATGATACACTGATATAGATATTATGTCTATATTAGTCATAATAATTGCATGTATATTTATATGATTTGATTGGGTTTAGAATATAATCCTTGCTTTTGTTTACATTTGAACAAAACATTTTAATTAGGCTGCGTAATGCTTTGGATTTGATATTTATAATTTCAACTTTTATGAGTCTTCCCACTTATAAAATACTCTGAGTGGTTAACAAAAGTTAAGATGGTATAACAATTTAAAACTGTCCAGATTCACCTTACAGGGGAAAGGGGGAGCATAAAAATAAATAAATAAAAATAAAAATAAATAAAACAAGAAACAGAGCTTCAGTGTAAAAATATGCTATTTCTCTTGGAAGCTTCAGTGTAAAAATATACTATTTCTCTTGGAAGCAGTTGTAGAGCCAAGGTGGCGCAGTGGTTAAATGCAGCACTGCAGGCTACTGCTAGATCAGCAGGTCAGCGGTTCAAATCTCACCGGCTCAGGGTTGACTCAGCCTTCCATCCTTCCGAGGTGGGTAAAATGAGGACCCAGATTGTTGGGGGCAATATGCTGACTCTCTGTAAACCACTTAGAGAGGCCTGAAGGCCTATGAAGCGGTATATAAGTCTACTGCTATTGCTATTGCTATTTTTTCTTGGATTTGTACTGTTGCTTTCCACAGACAGGTGATATATTTACATTCTGAAATACCTTTTTTGAATTAAGTGCTGAACAACCCCAATTATTTAGATTTCAGTGCATATGCTGGCTAGGAAATAGCTAGCCATCATGGCAACGCATCTGGGAGACATCTGGTTGGGGAGGACAGTCTACTTATAAAATTTGGGATATACATGTTTGGATTAAAATAGAAAAGCTGAATAATATTAGAGGTAATTTCTCTGCCTTGAAAGATGTTTATATCAGTAACAGGTGCATTATATTATGAAAAGTAAACAGAGAAAGAGCTGGGAAGAACTCGGTGATATATCTTTCTATGCTTCTGGGTGGGATGTTTAGATATCAATAGGTTATTTATTTATACTTAATATTTTGCAAATTTGCCTGTACTGAAGGAATGTAGGAGGCGAAGGTATCAAATACAAACTATATAAACAAATTATTTAATTGTCTAAATGGTTTTTGTATCCTTTTATAAGTGCCTGTTGCAATATATGACAGCAGTTTTAAAAACATGTTACATTCTACACAGAATGAAACATTAGATTAAAAGTCGGCAACTTTTCCAGCACAATGTGCTCTAAAGGATATGTATCAGGAGGTGAAGGGGTTTGGCTAAATTTCTGGAGGATGCTAAACTATAGCTGGCAGAGGGCATGAACTTATTTTACAATATTCTCATTTTGAAATTGCTATTCTCAAGTGTGAATTACTTGACTTAGCTCTGGAAAAACCTCAAGAGTTTTTCATGAGAGTTGACAAGAAAGCTAAGAAGGGGGAAAGGAACTATTATCCACATTACACATAATTCTGAAGTATCAAGCTTAATACTCTCAACTGCAGGTTAAACTATAATTAATGTTGTTTATTTGGTATGGTCCCTGAAAGCAGATCTTTAGGCATGTCCTAACTGTAATATAGTTAGAATCAGCTAAGGCTTGGTGGTAACAGTAAATAACTCTTCACTCTTTGCAACAAATGAAAGAAAATAACAGTTCAATCAGCATTATATTATTTCAGCAAACCTGCTAAATGGATTCACATACCACATTTCTTGGCCAAAAATTGGAACATTAGGGATTGTACCAATCATTCAAAATCTAACAAAATTATCTCACCCTAATGGCACTACTGATAGATGCCGTGAAACATTAAATGCTAAGATACTAAAGGATATCCAGCTGAAGCTTGACCCGTGAATTAAAACACTGTCAGTTTGAACTCACAGTAATTTTCCCAACACTGTACTTCTACATTTGTGTAGTTGAATGCTTTAGGGCAAAATTGTAAAATGTACAGGAATGTGCCATCTCAGTAATAATAAATAATAGGGTAGCTTTTGTTTCTCAAAAAGAGATAATATGCAATTAGTAGTATAGAGGTTCTTATGTAAATATTAATTGTCTAACCATTTAGTCCTATGGCTTCACATTTCCTTACAAATTAATATTTCATGTGGATTATAAACATTATTCTTTTCCTTTTTTGATAGTGTCATACATTATCATAAGTGCAATAACTAATAATTATTAATTATGCTAATAGTTAATCATTTGAAAAGTGGAAGAGATCAAAGCATCTAATATTTGAGAGAATTGTTTTCCTAGTTGAAGAGTAAGATATTGCATAATATTGCAAAATAAGCATCCATAAAATATCCTGAATATCAAATCCCAAAGAGTTACTTCCTAGAAATGTTATTCTCAAAGATACTAAGCCAACAAAAGAGCACTGATGGATTTCACATTGCCAACAAGACTTAAATTGACAACTATATCCTAAATAGTGGACAAAGCATCTTAAAAGACATAATCTATTAATTTTTCATAATCATCTACATTCTCAATCATTCTTGAATCTAATAACTTTTTCTGAATTCTGTCATCTTGTTTGTACCTTTGTCCTTCAAAATAATTCACTCATCGCCAATTGTGGTTTTATGCAACTTGTTACACACTTTATTTCTTATCTGTTTTTTTCTATTCTTATACTGCCCATCTCCAAGACTTTAGGGATTTCTGATTCTTTCATTATCACCATTCATTGGAGAATGTCATACAAATAATAAATTCACAATTTCATATGCACTCAAAACGATCACACTACTTTAACTGAGAATTATTACATTTTTCTTCTTTCTTTTGGCTTCACAAATACACAAAGGGCAAACAAAACTCAATATTATCTCAAGCATGCTCATACTATTTTATGCAAGCTGGATCTTTATTAAAGTCTATCTTGTAAGACAACATCCTGTTGCTCTTGTCAACCAGGAAGCATATATAACCTGGAAGGATTCTTTTGAAATAATATCTACCAAGGAGTGTTGGGAATACTTTTTTATTTCTGGTTATAAGCATGAAGACTTTTACTGCTATAAACTACTGTGTCAACTAAGTTTATACCTGCTTGGGTTCTGGTTATCCCTTAACATCTTTATAATGTTTCTTAAATCCCTGTGCTTTACTAAGAGTTATAGGCTCACATGTCTATGTGCACAGCACTTGTTCTTCCCTATATTATTGGGTGAAGATTAGAATCATATATTTTGTACAAGCTCCAAGGAGAGATTGCATATAACCAACAGTCAAATTTGTCAAATTGCACCCAATATTTATATCTGTAGGTAGAAATAAGAAGTACAACTGATGCAGACATCAAATAAAGTGGATATTATCTATGTGAAAGTTGACCTTGATAAGCTTGATAACAAATGGAGATGTTAATAGCTATAACTGCAATCTTTTTTCCATTAGATATCTTTAGGTCATGGATCTCAAACTCGTGATGTCATGTGACGCTTTACGAAGTTTTTCCCATTCATGGAGCTGGGGTGGAAGTGGCCTGTATGTGACACATCCAGCCCACGGGCCGCTAGTTTGACACTCCTGCTCTAGATTTTGGGAAATACATGCTTACTGAAAAAAACTGACATCTAAACAATTAGTATCTCTTTTGGAGCAAAACAATTTTAATATTAAAGGATTTTATATTCAAAGCCCATATTCAAAACCCAGTTCTTCTCTAGAAGGTTTTATAATTAACCATTTAAAGAAATAATATGTACATGTACTATTAATGTTTTAAAACTAATTACCTCCTAATTAATTTAGGAAGTCTTTTGAATCTGCAATATTTACATACATATAAATAAAAATGCCTTCATTTGTATTATCCACAAAATAAGTGATACTTTCTCCCTGCAATTCTTTATAGAGACATTTAGTATGTTTTAGCGTACAGACAGTTTATCACATTCATGTAATGGATACTGAACCTTCTCTTTAAGTATATGTAAAATGTGTCAAGTGAGACAAAATGTACTTTAGTGCCTTTAAGGGCTATTTACTATAATTGGTCCACAAACTGAGGTTTGGGCTAGTTGACACAATGTGTTCGTTCAGTGCTCAATGCAAACATGGCCAGGAAAAGCAACTCACACCTCTGGCAACTTGCTGCTATATAATGAGAAATGTCAAGTCCCAAGATCAATGAAATTTCAGGCCCGGGGGACACGACAGGAATAGCATTGATTGTTTTAAAGAAACCAGTCAAAGGCTGAATGCAATATATTGCAGAGATAGACTCAGGAGGATAAACAGCCAAGTCCACTATACCTACATGACAAAAAATTCAATCATCTCTTAACACTAGCTGCTGGCTCCATTTGCCTCCTCCCCCCCCCCCCCCCAGTGAGCTGGTTCCAATTAAGGTGCACAAATTAATTTTTATCACTTCTGAATTAGTTTCCGGATTTGTATCCATTTCAGAAAAAACAACCTTCCTTCCTTCCTTCCTTCCTTCCTTCCTTCCTTCCCTCCCTCCCTCCCTCCCTCAGATTTTCCACCCAGTCTAATTAGAAAAAAAAGAACTTAAGCAACCTAACATAGAGTACAAATGGGAAAAAGCAAGTTGCCAGTTTTTATAAGTTGAGTTACAGAACAAACTATGTAAACCTATGCAAAACCAAGAATTATTCAAGTTTTAAAAAAAGTAAGTTAAAGAATAATTAAACAATTTTCTCCAACTATAAACCCAGAACATGTTTTTTGTTTGAACAATCTAAAGGCTGCAGTCTATATACTAACTGAAAAGACTAATGCAGGAATCCTAGTGAAAATGTGAACATCACATTTCTTAGTCTAGAGCACCGGTGTCAAACTCAATTGCGTCATGTGATGTATCATGACGATTTTTGCCTTTGTGGAGCCGGTGTGGGGGTGGCCTGCACATGACATATCTGGCCCAGGGACTGCCAGTTTGACATCCCTGGTCCATACAGCTTAACTTCTAAAAGATTTTTAAGTAGTGTAGCAGCTAACAGAAAATCCTGATTGGGAGGCATGTGTAACTTTAGCTTCCTTCCGATGCAGTGATTTATTCAGAATTTTTAATTTGCTAACTATCACTTTCAAAATAATCCTTTTTCTACCATACATTTGGAGGCATTAAAATAGATTAGATAGAATGCTAGGTAGATCAGTGTATGGTATGAGGCAATATTAGAAGGTTGTTAGGAACATATAAAAGCACTTATATATGTATATTTAGGTATGAGAACTAGTAAAGACCACATCACTAATGCTTTTCAACTTACTTAGTCACTTTATTAATAAGTAACGCCAGAGAGTGCTGAAGTGAGTGCAAGCATGTGTATATGCATATGAATGTAGCATATCAGATGTATTATTAGTGGTGTTGATGAAAAAAATAAAAGACGGGATTCTGCTCTATATAATTTTCTGAAACAACTGAAGTTCTTTTGATAATTGGATGCACTGAAGCTGAAATTGATAATTAACTATCTTTCAGCTTAAAGGATCATTAGAAAGTCAAACACCTAGCCCACATAATTACCACAACCTGACATCTTTCTCTTGAGTTCCTTATCTCCTTATGTTCTGTAATATAAAATATCTTATCTACATCGCCAGATGACAGCTTTTGTGAACCTAATCCTTTTCTAAAAAATATCATCCACATCTTCCTAGAAATTCATTTTAAAGATGTTAGCTAATTGGATTTAACTTAGCCTATACTCTGGTTTTCATTTTCCTTATAAAATAAACTCCAGTAAATAGATATTCTAACAACATTTCTCTCTATAACTGGTTAAAAAAAAACTACAACATTTTTTTCAGTAAATTATGAAACCCATAAATGATGACGTGTTTCCAAAGGCTTTGCTGGAGAAAATAGTGGAAAGGGACCCATGAGGGAGAAGATGGAGAAGATGGCTATACAATTCTGTACAGAATTGAAAATATAAAAGAAATATTACATAAATAGATAAATGGTAATAACTTACTGCTGTTCGGATTGTCACCAATGATATGATGTCGGCCACTCCAATACCACAACAGCAAAGTAGCATCCCGAGAGCCAGAGACAATGTAGCAGTCCCCACCAATATAAGACTCTGATCTGGCAAGACAAGTAACTACATCCCAATGGCCAAATACGATCTGTGTTAGTTTGCCTACAACAAAGAGAGGTTGCTTGACTGATCTTTTTTTCCTGTGCTGCAGTGCATGATGAATACAAATTGAAGCTACCAAACAAATTTAAAAACAAAGCACAAATAAAAGACATTTTCAGCAATGGACTAGAAACTAGGCATTGTGATTGTCTTCAGACGGCAGACAATAAGATATTCAGTATGAGCATGTTGTATGCAGGCTGTATCAAGTATTAGACTGGACAAAAGCATAACATTTCCTTTCATTGGATCTAATCTCCATGCAGATGTGTTATTACTGCTTTTTGACATATGATATGGCATTTCAGCCAATAGATGCCAGGTAATTTGCACTAAACGCTCTGCAGCTTTAACATGTATAAATGTAAAAAAAAAGCTGTTCCCTCTAAGTTCTCATTCTGTATCCTAAAGGCTGAAGAGGTTTCTGTATTCCCAGGTGTCAAGGTGATATAACATTGACTTGTTGTTCATCAGAGAAACATAGAAAACTGTCCACTCTTGAATGGTAATGGCTCTCCAGAGTCTCAAACAGATATCCTGCCTTTCACCCACAAGTGATCATTCTTCACTGGAAATGCTAGGAACAGAACCTGTGACCTTCTCTATGCAAACTATTTGTTGTATGATTGGAGTTACAATTTTTACCCTCCTGATCTCTTCCTGTCACAAAACCATCACATCCAAGGCAGCTGTTGGATTGTAAGCCTGAGAATTCTCATTGCAGCTGCTGCCACTTGAATTCTGAATAGTTTAAAATCCCTTGAAAATTTAAACAATTTAGGGGGTGGGATTTAAGTAGTAAAAAAATCTGCTATTGGTAACTAACAGATTTATCCCTATCCTAAAGGGGGGAAACATTAAACGTCACTCTCACCAGAACATCCTAAATGAGTATTCTCTCAAAAGATATTGCAAAATATCTGTGGTGCCTAAAATGGGATTACAAATTTATACTTAGATTGGATTAAAATAGCTGAGAGCAAAAATCTCCAAAATTTGAAACAGATTTCAAACATTGTTTTTAAATTAGCTTTTGGGGTTTGTAACAGTTACTAATCCTTATTTTAATTCCTTCTCTGATATGAAAAAATATCATTTTCTATATTACTATATTTACTATACTATATACGTATCAATTACTATATTTAAATATTCAATTTAAAATATTTCTCTATTTTGACATTCTGTGAATGATATAGGAAAATGAATAAAATCCCAAGTGAAAATTCCACCTGTTTCTGTTGAATAAACTCGAAAGCTCTTGTCCCAGAAACCACAGATGAGAATGTAGCGATTATCTGCTGTGACCACGAAACAATGAGCATTGATTTGAATGCTTTGATCCACAAGGTCTGTGATCTGCCGTTTATTCACACCAGAGTTATTGGCTGTGCAGAACAAGAAAAAAAAGGAAATTCTTTCAGAAACTTTACATCATGAAAATAAACTTTGCATGTTGAGTGAACATGCTAATTCAGGCACATCCCACTACTATACCTTCAATTCAATCTGTCAAGTCTCAAATAAGAGCCAAAGCTTTTCTAATACATACTACTTTGCAAGCCATTTCTCCCTAACATAATGTATATTTCATAGTGTAAAATTAGTGACCTCTAACTATTTTTCTCTATTTTGAATTCTTCTAATTAATAAAAATATTGTACACTATTGTTTAAACTAATTATTTCTTAATTATTTTCCATCTAACATAACATACCAATCAATGGATCCATTTCAATAGGAAGGTGATGAGCTTGATCTAGAGAATACCCTGGTGCTCCCCTGAGGCCTAAGGAACAGAAAAGAAATGTCAATAATGGCTATGTACTATGGGATTCCTAATATTTCCCTCTTTCTTGCTTTCCACATTACAAAATGACAAGGAGGTGTTTTTTTTTTTGTCAGACTGGAAATCTGAATGGACTTTTTCTGAAAGAAGAAACTATCAAATTGATTTTGGAATTAAATGGGACAAAGAAGATGGGGAGAACATTAAAATGATAATTACTAATTGTTAGTTTTGTATATTTTTTACTTTATTGAAAAACTCTGCTCTCTCTCTCTCTCTCTATGTATGTATGTATGTATGAATGAATGAGTAAATGAATGAATAATTATGCTGGAAAAGATTCTGATATTGTATATGAGTGGGATGTAGTTTTATATTAATCTAGACCTCAAAAAAAGAGCAAGTCTTCACAACCTAATGAAAAACAACCCCTGGGCTCTATTACCCAGGCATGTTCTGGTTAAAGAAAAGTGGGCTGATATTACTATCAATGCCGCTTTGCTCAAGACATGATACTTGAACCTTTTTGTAATAAACTTTGTGTTTTCACTTGTCAGAATTACAGTTTAATATAAATTTACAACAGGATAGCAAAGGGATATGTTGTGGTCCCAAAATAAGACCTATATGAGGGCATTTGTTTCGGATGTAGAAGTTGTCAGGCATGCAAGCCGTCTTTTCATTGTGGACTTTAGGTCTGCCACACTTTCTATTATTCTATTATGCATTTTCTATTGTGGAAAAATGGGAGGGGGGATTATACAGAATTGGGTGATATGTAGCCATAACAAAATTCTTTCTAGAAAGCCAAGGTCATTCTTTGTCTCTGCACCTGGCCGGAACTGTATGGGTGGAAGCTGCCAGTGTGGCAGTGGAAGATTGAACTATGTGATGGACTTGTGGATGTGGGGGCAGGATCTTAAACTTTCAACTGGGTGGGAAAACCTGGAAGCTTTCAGATTCGGGTTTTCCCAGATGTGCCAATATGGCTCTCTTAATAAATTGGAATTTTGAGGAATCCGTTGCCTTGAACTCTGATTTACTTTTGGATGCTATCTGGAACCCTGACAGAAGTTTGGATTCCTTTCCCATTTTGCTGCACGTCTCTTTAACAATTTCTCTACGTTCTATTTTTCTATTCCTAAATCTGGGTTCTCAATCTATCCTTTTATAAATTTGTTTATTATGGTTTGTTTCCTATATGTTTTCATTTGTTTCTGAATAA
This sequence comes from Thamnophis sirtalis, assembly GCF_051295495.1. NCBI lineage: Eukaryota > Metazoa > Chordata > Lepidosauria > Squamata > Natricidae > Thamnophis > Thamnophis sirtalis. Next base: position 25,909,783 of record NW_028261388.1, on the reverse strand, counting down.
AATTAGATGGAGACTGGCATATTTATTACTACATTTTTAATGCATTAAATAGAATGTGTGCATATCTAATGTATAGAATAACAGAATAACAGAGTTGAAAGGGACCTTACAGGTCTTCTAGTCTAACCCCCTGCTTAGGCAGGAAACGCTACACCACTTCAGGCAAATGGTTAGCCAATCTCTTTTTAAAAACTTCCAGTGTTGGAGCGTTCACAACTCCTGGAGGCAGGCTGTTTCTCTGATTAATTGTTCTAACTGTCAGAAAATTTCTCCTTAGTTCTAAGTTGCCTCTCTCCTTGATTAGTTTTCATCCATTGCTTCTTGTTCTGCCTTCAGCTGCTTGGAGAATAGCTTGACTCCCTCTTCTTTCTGGCAGCCCCTGAGATATGGAACACTGCTATCATGTCATCCCTAGTCCTCCTTTTCATCAAACTAGATATACCCAGTTCCTGCAATCGTTCATGTCATAGATATCACAGGTATCTTAGATATCAGGAAGGAGTGTATATAAAGGAAGTGATTGCAGCTGAATCTTCCCACCACTCCAATAAATTCCAGTGACTTCCTCCTGCCATAGTTCACACATAGGGAATGCACCAGGTAGGAAAGCAAAATGGCTAAAGCAATACGACAAAGTTAACATTCAGCTGTTTTCATCCATACCTCGCTTGATCTTTTAAAAAAACCTAATCTCTCTCCTCTGCTGTACACTTTAATGACTTTTAAAAAAAGCAAAAGTAGTGAACATATAACTAGCTTGGCCCTAGTAATGCATTGTTATCCACATGCAATCTAGTAGAATAATTTATACTTAAATTGGGAGGATATAAACAAGCATTTAAAAGAATACCAGACAGATTATTTAGGTGTGTGTTTATGTTTGTATATATGTGGTTGTGTGTTTGAGTGTTTTGAGGTGGCATTTAATTTCTCCAATGATACTTTCAGAGGTGGATTAAGTTATAGGAAACATTTTTAAACATCTTGATTTATTTACAAACCTTCCTTTGAAAATAAATATTTTCATTTATTTGGGTAATAAGGTTCAATACAAGCCCGACCTAAACTATACAAACTCATCAAAAATCCGTCTTGAAACACATACCTACTGTATTGTGCCACCTATTCACTGCAAAAAGCCGGCTGCAAGTCACAGTTACCACTGCAGGAATTGTAAGGTGTGGGAGTGTATTGGCTGCCACGTGTGTGACAGGAGAATTTGATGGAAATTTGAGCACCATTATAACATCTTGCTGCATCTGATCTTTAAACATAAGTGGGCTCTGTGGAAGGAAACACTGTTGAGTAGAAAGGAAAAGAGAACAGAAGAAAACAGAAAGAATAACATAATTAGTGAGAAGGTCTGAAGGGAAAATAAGGTTAAGAGAGTCAGGAAGTACTTACACATCCAGGAGAAAAATGTTATTTATACAGCTACCACTACAAATACAAGTCAGCAAAATTAGAGAACTGGTTACTAGTGAATTATAGTAAGCCAAATATGGAAAAATCATGGCAAATGTCCATTAGTTTATCATTATAGGACATGTGATGGATACGGCCAACATTAACAAATAGAAAATCTCACTAAAACGCTTACAGTTGTTTATATAGTAAAGATGTCAAACAGAAGCAGTAGTTTAGTCATTCATTAGGCTTATACAATACACAAGCTGAAGAAACATAAACTGGAGGAATTGAGTTAGGAGCTATATAAAAGGCAATAGCAAAACTAAATGTAATAGCATTAACAGTAAGACGAAACACTGAGGTAAGCTGGAAATGGCAAAACCATGGAATACACTCTCCTTAATAAAATGCATTCCTGTCCTCTAATATTATCCTGGTGATTTTTAGTGATGTGGAACAGAATGAGGAAGTGTACTGTAACCTAAAAATCAATCTAGTCATGCAGCACTTGTCATGCTATATATGCTTGAGTGAACAGGCATGTCTTCAGCAGTTGTCTAGTAGAAGACAGCACAGGGCAAGTGACTTTCCTATAGAAGGAGACACCATAAAAAAAAGGAAACACCATAACTGAAAAGATCTTACTACTGGCCACAATACTGAGAACCAAATCTATTAGTAGAATTACAAGCTGGGAGATCCCAACTGATTTTAAAGCACATGTTGGAAGACATGGGGAGAAGTAATAGGACTTCATAGGTTAAATGTCAAGCCCTGTATCACACAACACAATAAAGGAAACAGAAATCACAAAGAACTCAATCAGAAATTTTAATGAAAGAATCAGAGGTAAGGAACAGAACCTAGGAGTCTGCACACCCTATTTGATTCATTAAAGTGGACTCTTTAAAATGGACTCTTTGAAGATTTTGAATATTTTATTCCTTGGCTTTGTAAAATATGGACTGAGTTGCCACTTCTGCATGTAAAAGTACTAGCCCTACATCGAGACCTCAAATACTTCAGTCACACTGCCTGATTCGATTGGAAACAAAGTGCTCGATGTAATCAGAATGATAATGTAATCAGAATGATGACGAGATCATGGTTCCACACTTCCAGATGATCATCACCAGCAATTTCACATAGACACTGAATAGCAAGGCACTCTGAGTTACATCAAAGCATGATCGCCATAGGAGGAACAGAAAGATTCCATTGACATTCTGTGTTGGTGTTTCTGTAAGGAGGCATAGAACTATCACAATATTCTGTCCCCAAATCCCAAACTACTAAATTGCTCTAGCATAGCAAAAAATCAGTGAAGTGGCAAGATGCTGAAAATTCCAGAACTTCTCTTGCTCTCTTTTGATAATGGGAATCTATTATAGCAACCAAGCCTATTTCAATTATTTATCCATATCTTCTATTTCAATTATTTATCCATATCATAATTATTTTCTTCCATTCACACTTGCAACTGAATGGCTTTAAATTTCTTTTTATCATCTTGCCAAAAGGGGAAAATTAAATGGCTACATATGCAACATTTGTTATCACATGTGAGTGTAATTGTCAATGGATTTAATAAGTCTAAAAGGTTATTTATTTCCAATCCATTCAATCCTTACAATATCCTTAAAAATAATGTAGGATGTGATTTGCATGATTGCTTTTGGAAAAACAGTAAATTAAAAAAAAACAGGGCTCCTGTCCCTCCCTGTGTACTTCTTAGGTAAAGGCATATAGATTACAGATCTAAATGATTTCCAGAATATTCTAGAAGTGTTATGAGAATATATTTTACTTGCTATGATTTTGCTGTCCCTTAAGGCTTTAAGCATTTTCTTTCCCATATTTTAAAGAATACAGATAGTCCTCAACTTATGTTCATAATTGAGCCCACAATTACGGTCATGTCATTTTGATCGTTAAGCGGGTCACCATGTGAACTAACCTGACTTTACAACCTTTTTTGTGGCAGTAATTAAACAAACACCAAGTCATAAAGCAAATGTAGAGGTCATTAAACAAACTCCATGGCTGTTAAGCAAAACCATTGTTCACAATGGTATTTTTTGCTGGGAAATAAAGCAAACACTGATTTTTGGAAAAATGTTGTAAATTGCAGTTCCATGACTATGGGACACAGCAAGCAGCCATAAATGCAGGGTAGTTGCTGACCACTCAAACTGTGGCCACATGACCACAAGGGTGTATCCATGCCAACAATCAGAACTTCAAATACAGTCTTAAATACATTTGGGGGATCTATCATAACTTTGAACAGAAGTAAAGTGATTGGTTTGCCACTATTGGACTATGAATGGGGACCCAGGTTCACATCTATCTGCAGCTATAGAAACTCTCAGGGTGAATTTGAACTGTTATTCAATACAACCTGTTTAAGTAGACTGTTGATTTGAGATTAAAATGGGAGGAATGAGTACTACATACATTGCCTTTTGCTTCTGGGGAAAAAGAGGGATATAAATGTAATAAATGAAAAATAATTAATTGCAAGAAAAAGTGTTGCCTAAACAATTGTGCCTTTAATATGTAATGGCAGCTGAAGTAGGACCATTTAAAAATGTGCTGGACTTTCCCTTAAATATTGATAAATAATTCTCAAAATTTAGAGTTTTAAAATAGGAACTTTTTTGTTCCTATTTTGTTCCCGAAAGAAATACAGTATAATTCTTTCCATACATATATTTATATTTCTATGAAATAAATAAAGAAAAATGAATTAGAAATTATGTTCTAACTTCTAATTAGAGTTTAAACAGGTATTCAGCATCTCCTCTCTGAAGAGAGAGCAGGAGATTAACTATAATTCCTTATTTTGGATACCAAACCAGCAATCATAGATCACAGAAATAATTTCTTCAGCAATGGTCTGAAATAATCTACTGTGGTATGTTTCTACCATAACAACATAGGCTTTTCAAATTATAGAACATATTGTTAATCATAAGCATATTTATTATAGTAGAAACTGATTTAAAGAATCAAATAGTTGATAAATCACTTAGTAATTACCCTAGTTCTCCCTCTCTTTCACCATTCTATTATTTCCTGCACACAGAAACACACACACAGAAAATCTTGAGTTTCTAGGGAAGTCAGAACACATAAAGAGAAAATGTTACTTAAATGGGCATTTATGACCAATAAAGGATTCTTGGATTCAGAGGAAATAAATCCCTAACAAGCAGTTTTATCTCACCAGGTGCATAGCAGAGCTCCGAGGAGGATGTGGCTCGATAAGCAACTGAGATGGCGTCTGTCCAAAGTTCTGTATCTGTGCCTCCATGGCCTGCAGGGAAAGCAGAGTGCTTGTCATAATCAATGTGCATCAAAAATATAGGTCAACACACTCCTTGACAATACAAGCATATCCCAAGTCAGCCATGAAAAAAAGTCCAGAAAATTCACTGGGTGCTCTTCTCCCAGGCTGCAGACTCATCCAAGTGTTAGTATTTTGTAGACAAGTGTTGGTTCTTTCAAGCATGCTTCAGTTACTCCACTAATCGTTGCTATTTCAAGTAGCTGCAAATGCATGTGAAAATGTTAACCTGTGAGGACATGCAGCTTAAGACCTTGTGAGAATTCTCTGCACTAAGCATAACATATACCTTAATGAAGTCCTTTGTAAGGAGGAAAGTATGAGGGTCTCTAATAAAATAAGCATCTGGGATCTTAATTAGAAAAAACAAAATATAATTCGTGGAGAATACAAATCTAAAAAAAATTATAATTTCCATCAGATTAACTAAGCACAATAGAGATAATTATGCAGCTAATTGTTTATCTACTTGTAGATAAACCAATTAGCCAAATATACAATTTTTATTGTGTTTTAATGCCACTTTCCTTAATACATAAGCATTTCCTTACTCAGTCTTCTTCAGATTAACATGCTATTTCATTGCTCACTTAATCATTAATAATGAGGTTATACATATTGTATTATTAATAATTTGAATTTTTCCAGTATTATCTCTCCCAACAATTTCCCTTACTTTTTTCTGCAGATCAAAAATCATACTAACAGTAACAATTAAAAAAAAATCATAACCAGCAGCCAAACCTGGCACATTTGAAAGTTACAAGTTGACTTGATGCTGGTGCTGAAGACATGTTGTCGGAAAAAGACCTAATGTGTGAAGCAATTAATGAAGTGCTAGCAATGCAAGTTTCCAGTTTTAAAAAGAGGACAGGAATTATTGCTCACCTTCTGCCCACGATATTGTGTCCCACCCAGCATTATAGAATGGATATCCCTTAAAGCAGTGTTTCTCAACCTAGCAACTTTAAAACGTCTGGACTTCAACCCCCAGAATTCCCCAGCCAACCTTGGTTGAGAGACACTGCCTTAAAGAGTCATGATATGGAAAATAGTTTCAGTTTTGACTACTTATAATGAAAATAACATGGTTTTATAACAATCTACAGAAATTCCCTCATGACTTCTAAGGCAGCAGATTTGTGAACAGCTATGCTAGCAACAGCAATGTTGAATTGTGTTTACTATCCTCTATCCTGCTCTGCTTACAAAATCTACACAAAACCTGGTTACACTCAACCTTTTCTTAAGATACAGCAAAACAGAGCACACTGAAATGAACAGGAGATTACTATGGTATAAATGACTAATGGTTTGTTGTTACCAAAGAACAATGCCACTAAGGAATCAGTCTAATCAGGAAAAATACATCTCTATTTCCAGTAGTTTGAAATCCATCTGTTCATTCAATAGATTGCAAACTAAGAGTATTACTTGCAATTAGAAGGTCTGAGGAAAAACATTAAATACAAAAGAAAGGGCAATGACTACAGATGGTGTGTTTGTACATTGTTGTAACACATGTTCTGTTATTTCTTATTTGTTTACCATTTGACTCCATCCTCTGCCAGAATCCTACCCATATCTTAGTTATGTATGTAAAAACATTAAATAGGTATGCCTTAATATATAGTACATGTACAATAGGTTATGTATTAGGTTATTTTCCACATGATTTAAGTATTTATCTCTTTTTTCCCTGTCATTTGAAAAACCCAATAAATACTTGGTACAAAATATCGAACTCCATGCAAAGCTTTCAAGAAAATCTCCACAAATCACATTCACTAGATGATAATTGAATCTAATACTGCAATCCCATGTCCACTTACCATTCTGTAAGCTCATTAAATTCAATGATTTTAAACAGACAACCATCAAATTGTACAGGCAATGTTATTTAGAAACAGATAGCAGGAAATGCTCTAATGAATAAATATTCCTGATACTCCAAAAATAAACTATGCTTGAGCAAGAACTGCACTCCAACTATTTCTGAAAACAATTTGCCTTACCTGAAGAAAAAAACAACCAATCTCTTTCATCTCTTATATTTGTCAACTTCCTATGTCTAAGGTTTGCTGATGTCTCCCTTCATCTTATGCTTTTAGTTTTTTCTTCCTATACTATTTGGGGCTCATTCTGAATACATTATTTCTGAAATAGGTAGGAGCGTATGTCTGAGTCTCTGGAGGGTTTAGGAGAACAGAACAGTGCTCTTTTTGTTCCAATACAGAATAATACATGCAACATACATAGAAAATCTTGTGCAATGCATAACAACCCCTGTCCACCCCCAAGCAATGGTTGACTGCTCCAGCTGCAAACAATTCTGCATATTCTTCCAACAAATATGTGCAGCCCATAAATACATTTGTATAGTTGTGTGTGTGCATGTGTGTTTGCAGTATATACTATCAGAAGCTACATTTCAAAAAAAGGACAATATGGGACAAAAACCCAAGGCATTTCATTACAAAATTAAGTGACTCCAGCTGTGTATACTCATTTGAACATACAAACTACTGTCACACAGAAATACATAAATACAAGCATATGTTCCTTTCCCTTCTTCCAATAAGAACAGCAACGATAACTAAGCAAACAATAACAAAAATAAAACCCTAGTAAGGAAATGACTGCATTGGGAAGAGAAGAAAATAGGGGCTAGGTAAAGAAAAGTGGGGAATGGAAAAGGTAAGTGAATATGATGGAAAAAGAGAGCAGCAATACACAAACTATTGCCCAGACTAAATTTCAAATACATCCAAGCATTGCAGCAGTAAGCTCATGATTTTAATAAAGCCGAGGTGGCGCAATGGTTAAATGCAGCACTGCAGGCTACTTCAGCTGACTGCAGTTCTGCAGTTCGGCTGTTCAAATCTCACCGGCTCAGGGTTGACTCAGCCTTCCATCCTTCCGAGGTGGGTAAAATGAGGACCCGGATTGTTGGGGGCAATATGCTGACTCTGTAAACCACTTAGAGAGGGCTGAAAGCCCTATGAAGCGGTATATAAGTCTAACTGCTAATAAAACTAATGCATATCCCAGGTATTTAGGAAGGACAGAAATGCCAAATCCAGACTAAATCTCTCACTGTATGCAATTAGTTATAATGATAATATCCACCCTCCATAAAATCTGGGGATAGAGTAGGAAAGAAAATCGGTATTCAAGGTTTTTTAGTCTTAAAATGTACAGCCAAAATGTGGAAAATCTCTCAAAATTAGTATGTGAAGTCTGATATTGCTATGCAAATTTTGTGTCTATCTTGAAATTCAAATACATGCCGCTGAAATACAGTCATTAATGTTTCACTCATATATGTTTAAAAGTAAAGGGAACCACAGCAGAAATCGATAAAAGTCTCTTGGGATGGCCACTTTTTACTAAATATATGGTATCCACACAATAAAACATTAAAGTTATTATCTTAAATCACCAATCAATAACCTTGTATTCACAAGTTAAAACTGTGCCTAATATATCAAGAAAGTTGGAAAAGATTATAAAACTAATTTAGTTCACTCTCCCTGGTTAGTATAGGATCTATTATACTATCAATATATTTGATAGATGATCACTCCACTCAGAAAAACTACATAAAGGAATGCCAAAAACTGATGGTTTCCAGAAGGGTGCACTTGATATTTATTGTGAATGGGTTTTTTGCCATTTGGTGTCTAAAACAATACTCTAATAACAATACAATCCAGTAATCATGAAATAAATGGACAAAACTATCATAATCTTGTAATCATCACAATTAAACAGCACCATGCTTCAACAAAATCTCACCACACAAACAGGAACTTTCTGTCACAACAGGAATAAGTCTCTTCTGACTTCTGGTAGTTTTAAATTATAATAAATGTATATTGTCACAAGCTTTCATAGTATAGAGCTCACTTCCTCAGGTGCATGAACTGTTACCCCAAATGGCAGATCAGCTTTTTATTTCTTGAGGCAGTTAAGATTTCCTTCATAGCATAGAAAAAAAAAACTACTTGCTGCTGTTTCCAATTTTATAAGCATGAATAGAGCTTTTTTATGTTAATTAGGTGTTTGAAGATACTACTGTCGCATGCTGAGTGTTTCATCTTATACACTATACAGGAAGAATATTGTCCAAGCACATAATTTAAAGGGCCTAGGTGAAGTCCTTGAGTTTTCTTTGTAATACTGAAAATCAGAATCGCTACTGCCAATCACTGCAGGAAATAATTCCAAACTAAACAATCCAAGAGTCTAACTTGGCATAAGGCCATTTCCTATTTTTGGAGCCAGATGAAACTATTTTGAAGTCTTGCTGTTGCCCTTTCCTTTGCAATTCATACTGCTGAGCATGACCAGATTCCCCTCTTTCTTCTATTGCATGCATGTCCAACTGATGGAAAATCGACAATAGTTCCATCTATGTAAACGTAGAACATGGAGCTTGACAATATGTTATATGACATTTACATTTAAAGCAGCAAGGATGAAATGCCCCTAATACATTTTTTGCTATATAAAAGGTTTAAAGGAGGATTTCCCAAACTGGGACATGTCTTTCTTTTTAGAAAGTACAGACAGAGTTCAGGGCAGGTGTGAAGAACATTTTAGTTATCTTGTTATAATAAATCCACCTTTCCCAAAGATTCAAGATATGGATTCCATTGTTCATTTTGGATCGTTAGGGAAAGTGGTAAGGTAAAGGTAAAGGTTCCCCTCGCACATATGTGCTAGTCATTCCCAACTCTAGGGGGCGGTGCTCATCTCCATTTCACAACTGAAGAGCCAGCGCTGTCTGAAGACATCTCTGTGGTCATGTGGCTAGCATGACTAAACGCCAAAGGCGCACGGAACACTGTTACCTTCCCACCAAAGGTGGTTCCTATTTTTCTACTTGCATTTTTACGTGCTTTCGAATGGTTAGGTTGGCAGAAGCTGGGACAAGTTATGGGAGCTCACCCCGTTACATGGTGCTAGGGATTCCAACCGCCAAACTGCTGACCTTTTTGATCAACAAGCTCAGGTCTTAGCCATTGTGTCCCCTTTGTGTACATTGTGTGTACATTAAGATTACATAAAAGGGAGCTGTAATGGCAAAAAGATTAGGAACTCCTGGTCTGAAGGAATGCCAAACGATTAGGTATTAATCCAACAAATTTAAATACCATATGCAGGATAATGCCTTTAAATGTAAGGTAATACCATATTTAAAAAAATGTTAGTGAAGACAAACTAAGTTCTCTTTATTGTATTTCTGTTTTATTTTTCTTCCGTTGAACAAAGGAGGCAGAATAATTCTTACTGCTTTTTCGTATAAAAACTCAACTTGATTGTATTCTGTTTAGAGCAGACATGATTGACAGCTCACTAGGTAAATAGCATATGCAGCCTGAAAATGTTATTGTTTCATACTAATGATATGAGATATTGCTTTTTTATTTGTGTTTATAGCTGTTAAATAGCATTAAAATCTTCAGAAACGGTGCGAGTAGAGCTGAAGAGTATTGATTTCAATTTGACATTAATGCATACAGCTTAGAAGAGCTTTTTTAAAAAAAGAAGCAATAACCACTGTAAATCCTTGGTTATTAGAATAAGCAGACAAGAATTCTTGTCTATTTTATAAAACTACTAAACACAGAAAAGTACTTATTTTCAATTCTTAGTAACTCTTTTTGCTGAGAACACTGCAGAACAGTGATGGAATCCACTATGTGAGTTGATGTGGTAAGTGTAGAGTCACTTATTCTTTCTCTCTTTCTGGAAACACTTTCTCTTTTCTTTATTTTCTCTCTCTTCTTCTTTACATTTGCAGGTTGCTGGAACAAAAGGTCAAATTGTTCTTTCCAATAGTGTGATCGGTCAGTTTCTTAGATCAGGCCAAGGGTAGCACTCGATTTTCTTTCTACTATTCTACAATATATTTATTTGTGCCTTCAAGGAAGAATTCACTGGACAAGTCAGTTTCAAGTTTTCTTCACAGTATTTTTCAGAAGTGGTTTGCCATTGCCTGCTTCCGAGGGCTGAGAGTAGCTGGTCCAAGTCACCCAGCTGGCTTTGTGCAATATCACTGGTTACATACTGTATTTTTCAGACTATAAGACACACAGGTGTATAAGACACAGCAAGATTTCGAAGAGCTAAATACGAAAAAAAGTTTTTGTCCTCCCCAGCCTCCAGGAGCACTCTGCAGGCTTCAGCAGGGCTGGGGAAAGGCAAAAATGCCTCAGCTTTTGCAAAAAAGGCCTTTTTTTTTTTTTAAGGGATGCGGGGACAGGGCTTCGGGAGGACAAAAGTGGCTGTATTTGGTGTATAAGATGCACCAACATTTTCACACTCTTTTAGGAGGGAAAAAGGTGCATCTTATGCTCTGAAAAATACAGTATATTCATACCAGAAAGTCACTGTTTAAATAGTGGTATTTATATTCAATAATTTATACAGATACTTAGCCTATCCAGCAGTTAGCCATTAGACACTTGCTCCAACTGCTGTGACCTGCAATGATAAAAAATATCTATTTCTGTCAAAGAGATCATCTGTTAAAAATGCTGCAAGTTATTTAAATCTTCTGTAAAAAATTCTTTTCTTTCTTGCCATCTATTGTATGATTCTTTCCTGGATATCCTGATTAGAGGATTATGTACATTATATCCTTTACCAAACCACTAAAAACTACTCATAAGCAATTGCACTGTAATGTCACCAAATTTGGTTGAAAGGCATCAGATTAAATAGATTAACCTAGCAAAGTAAAAAAGGATCAAAAGTCCTTTTGGGTCTTTCTCTCTCTCTCTCTGCACAGCTAGAATGAGACAGTGAGGATGAATGGAGGATGAATATTGTTATAGTTAATATAAATATACAAACTAACTCTATTGAAACAGCATTTATGCATATTGGCTGTGTGTGAAATGAATATGTCTTTGATTACATTTGGTACACTGGCTAAAAATAAATGAGGTACAATGACTGTTTCTTTCCACTTAGTTTTATTTGTCATCAGACATGCTAGAAAACTTAAAATAAAGTGTACTTATCAGAATGTATGCCTTAGGGCAAGTCAGTGTTTTCCCAACATGTTTGTCTGGAGTTACTAATGGAACTGTTTCTCGTGAAAGGATCTCACGTATTCCCCTTTGCCCACCCACCATGTGCTCAGTTAATTTCAGTTTTTATTTGTATAAGAAACAACATTGGATTTCATTATATATTTAAGGCGCCTAGAGACCATTGGCTGAAAGGAATATTATTCTCTTCAAAATTAAATGCTAAAATTACAAAATGCAGTTTTGAGTACATTGAAAGTAGAAAGCTTTACTATGAATTTGAACCTATTCCTTCTCTCCTGATAAAAAATGCTTTTTGGTGCTCGTGAAACTTGACAGCAATTGCTTACAGCTGCCTAGTTTAACTTTTATTTAAAGAACTCAATTGTGAGCTTTTAAAATTAGAATTGTATCGTACATTAAAGAATGCTATGTTTATTTTTGAGGACATAACTTTATTACCATATATTCAGTCAAAGTTTGGGTAATTTTTGCTTATTAGTTTTAGTTTTACTTACATTTATTATATTCAAAGCTATTGGAAGTTTACGCATGGGTTTAGATCTAGGCAAGGGACTATAAAGTAGTTTATAGTTTGCTGTCTTTTTAAAATAAAGAAAAAAATGAATTATTTTACAGTCTATAACACAGGAGCCAGCAGCGCTTATCTTCAGTACTTACTGTACTCAAATTTAAGATTATAATGCAACATTAAAATTGAATTTAGATCTAATCATACTCAGAGAAGAATTCTACCTAGCTTGTTGTGGCTACTAATTCCAGCTGTTTAAAATCCTTTATTTCTGATTTGATTTCCCAAGAAAGTTCCATGTCTCATCTAGTCTTTAAGAAAACCAGTTCTAGAATATTGGTATTATCACTTCCCACTTTTTATATAAACTTGGCAAGGTGCCTTTCATATCACAATTGCCTCAGAAAAAAAGGTCACATCGGAAAGTGGAGAATTATCAGATTTTCAAATAAGCCTTCTATATAAATGGACTATGTATAAATGAAATTTTTAGTCACTGGGATTATAGTTCCAGGATTTTTTCCTCTAATGTCGCTGCCTAGTTCTAAAGAAAGCTAAGGACAGAAAATCTATATCCATGCCTTTAAAATTATCATACCTGAAGGCTAAACAAGACAAGAACTGTCAAAGGCATGAACAAGCTGTTGCCGTCTTAAAACAACAGCATATTTGAAAGGCAACTACAGAATATTTATCACTTTTTTGGGGGTCAGTCATGTGTCCAGTTTTAGAAATAATAGTCCTATGGTTGAAGACAGTCTTGTCCAAGCTTACTTGAAAGTCCTTAGATAAACATAAAGTAACTTTTTAATATCTGTCACCTGGATGACAAACAGAGCAGGCAAAAAAATATATCTGCTGGCCATAGTTTTTCCTCTACAAAGCAATATGTTACAGTTATATTTATGTAACATTATGAAATTAAAATATCAATTAACATTTTTAAGTTCCTTTTAAAAAGGCTAGCCATTTGATGCAGTGTTTGCCTTTATCCTCTTATAACCTTGCTCCAGGGAAGCATGAAAACTCATGCCATCTTCTTTTGCATGAATAACAAAGAGTAGAAACATACATTTCCATTAACAGATGAAATCACTCTCAAATTGGTAACATATGCTCTAATTTTCTTTTCCTCTAGAAATTACATGTAGAAACAATAATATAGCAGATAAACAAAATTTGGTATTGTATTCTTTTATTTATTGCAGCTATGAATTCTTTCTGTGGGACAGGTCACAGCAGAAATAATGGGTGGAGGCTGGAATTAATCAGGCAACTCTTCCAATGATACTTGATCATGGAGAAATGTATTTTAATGGAGGTTTTTGTTGTTGTTCTAACTTATTATAGAAATAAAATATAACCATATAAAGCATTATTTTTTATGAGTCAAATAAAAAATAGACAAGTTTAGTAAATCAAATAATATAATATCAACATTTCCTTACTTTATATGCACAAGACTATATTAAATATTTAAATACAATTTTATGTTCCATCAGTCTGTAAAACACATTAGAAAAGCATTTTCCTATATAGTAGAAAGCTACTAAATCAAAATGAAATTTCTGTCACCGTTCTACTAAATTCAGTGCTAAATTTTCTATCTTCTCAATTTATATTACACAGAAATGAAATATCCTTTGGGACAATGTAAACTCCAGCCTTTATTATCTTACAGTTTTAGTCAATGTTTCTTATTAATTTGAGACTCAACGTACAGAGAATGATTCTAATAAACGTATTTGATCTGAACATGTCCATTCACAAATTAAAGACTCTCTTCCTTCTTTGAAGAAAGATAAAAGATAGATCCAATGGAGGCTTACACTAGAATAAAGTGGATGGGTCACTGATGCTGTTGCTCTTGTCATGTACTGTCACAAAATGGCTAACAATTAGATTATCAATTCACAAACAGGTGAAGCTGATGAAGATAAGGAAGCATCCTTCAAATCTGAGTAAAGAGACAGTGCTTTGATTCTGGATCCGGCCTGCAAGGTGCTTAGATCTGGCCAATGGGGCGCTAAAACAGAGCTCGGGAGGGCTGCAGGTTGCCCTCCCGATCTCCATTTTCACTGGCAGAGGGTTGCAGGATGCTGCTGCAACCAAAAATGGAGCTCGAGAGCCCATTTTCGCTGACAGAGTGCTTGGGCCATCACAGGTGCACCCAACATGAGTGACGTCCAAGCTGGCCATGCCCACCTTGGCCACGCCCACCCTGGATCCCAAGGTCAAACACCACCTTGATGTGGCCCTCCTTGAAATCGAGTTTGACAGCCCTGATCTATGTGGCTGGGAGAATATGATTCAGATACTCTGTCCAGATTGTGGAAGATGTGGAAGCCCTGAAGCAGGTCCTCTCAGCTGTAGCTTTCTGGTTCTAGAATAGCTTGTCTCTGTCTCTGCTCTACCCTCAGCAGAGCAGGTCAAAGAACATAGTTCTTTATCTTTGTGTCATTTCAGTACAGCATTAAGACAGTGTAAACATGTAAATAAGCGTCAGGGCTTCAATTGCATTCTTTTGACTGATGTATTTTCTATTTTGGTCTCCTACAGATACCACTAGTTTCAATATACAAATGTGATTTATAATTTTTTTTAAAATTGATGGGCAACAAAGACTACATATCCAAAGAAGATCTTTTTGCCATGTTATGCATGTTTCTTCACTTGACTCATCAAATTTGATGACCTCAAAATGCATTATATTTATTTCTTATTTATTAAACAAATATATATGGTCACCTAACTCACACATGGTGATTCTGAGTAGTGTAGAACAATAAAAATCCACAAATATTATAAATATTGTATCTAGAGCAGGAGTGTCAAACTCGATTTCATTGAGGGCTGCATCAGGGTTGTGTTTGATCTCAGGGGGCCGGGTGGGCATGGCCACCTCAATGTCACTTGTGTTGGGGGTGCCTGTGGTGGTACAAGAGCTCTGCCAGAGAAAACAGACTCCTGAGTTCCTTTTTTGGCTGTGACTCCTCCAGCCCTCTGTTAGTGAAAACAGAGCTTCGGAGGGCCATGTGCAGAACTTGTGGGCTCCATTTTTGGCTACGATGGCCTCCTACAATGTCCTGCCAGTGAAAACGAAGCTCAGAAGGGCCACATGCGGCCCTCCCGAGCTCCATTTTCACTGCCAGAGGCACCGCAGGCCAGTCCTTCACTGTTTCCAGGGCAGCCCTTCAGGCCATATCTAAGTACTCCATGGGCCGGATCTGGCTCCTGGAGCTTGAGTTTGACATCCCTGATCTAGAGTAACCATTCTTGGAGGAAAGGTACTTATCTCTTTATAACGGCATGTGCACAACCATAATTATTTAAATGATCAATTCTAAAGTCCTTTAACTTAGGAACTTTGGACGCAGAAGATATATATTGATAAGAAGAATCACTTTTAAAAACATATATGCAAACAAATATTTTATAATATTCTAACAATACAGCATATTTGCCTCTTCTACCTTTATTTTTCAGTAAATGCCCAGAGCTACAAAATGGTAGCATTCCGTCTATTTTGTTAGAGATATCTTGTTGGTCTTTGACAGCCTTATCATGTCAACTTTCTGCAGAAGCATAGTTTTCAACAACAAGAGGAATAAGTATAAAACTATGCTTCCTGTGGGTATATTTTACTATGGTAGATCCTGGGGGATGATTTGTTATTTCTGTCAGATCAAACAAAGAGATAGGAGAAGAAAATAAAATACAATAACACAAAATAAAGCAGTGGAAAAAATTCCAAAATCCAATATTTTATGCTAGGAAAAATCATCAAAATATAGTGAATATCAAACATCTTCAAAATAAACAAATACTGTACGGAAAAAGTGCTTTCAAGATGTCTATGAAAATCAACTGTCAAATCTTGCTCATTTATTGAGTGGCTCTCTCCCACCCCTTCCATTGCTAGTGTAGCTGGATTTTTTTTATTAGGGAACAAATAAAATGTGATATTTCCAAAGCTTCGTAAATACCCCCCAAGAGTTCTAAGCGGATAAATAATACTTTTGCCTCTTTTTAAACTCACAATAGTACCCTGTGAATTAGATGAGTCAGGAGATAATCTACAGACCAAAGTCAGTGTGTATAACTGAGTATGGATTCAAATCAAACTCACAATCATAATGAAACATTTTATTACCCCATGCATGAGCCTAGCTACTTTTGCAAGATGTAGTGATGGCCAACAACCTGGGTGGTTTTAAAGGAGTTCTACATGGTTTTACATAGTTATAAAATTATGAATGGCATTATTAATAATAGTTGCGTATTGAATTATTGCTTACTTCTAACTACTGAGGAATAAAAACAGGACATGATCATTAAACTTTTGTGATACATCAGATTGGTTGGTACATTGGACTAGCTAGGTTTCTAGTCTGCAGCCACAAAACTTCTTTCATTCATTTCCTACTGCAGAGTGCCAGAAAATTCTTAGGCTGCATTAGGTATACAGACATCCATATTTAGGTGGAAAACATTAAATCTATTGAATCAGCAGGATATCACAATTTGAAATTGTACCTCATATATTATATAGAGCTGAATACAAGGAAAACAGTCTAGAATGAATATACAAAGATTAATTGTTGAATATAATTCTTCACTAACTTTTAAAAACAATACTAAGCATAAACCAACCGTATCTATAAAATGTAAATGAGAGTTTGGCAAATATTTGAAATAAGAAGTGAATAAAATAAATATTGCATTTGAAATACTAGCTCCTGCAAAGATACAGAGAGAAAAAACCTGCTTTTAAAGTTGCCTCTGATAAAGGTAATTACATTTAGGGCATCAAGCCAATGATTGCTATTTAGCCATTTTAATTTCATGTTGTGATGGAGGACCAAAACATTAGTGATATATTGACATCACTACATTAAATTAGTTTCGTAAAACACATGTCATGTCTGTTTGTTCAGAAGAAAAACTAATAGCAATACTATGTAAGTATCGTAAGAATAGGTGTAATTTTTGCAAATGCAGCTTGAAAAGCTACTACTCAGTTTTCTTGTAGTTTAATTTGTAAGAATGGAATTTCAAATGAAAGATCTCCTCTAGAGAAGCAAATCAAAGTTCCCTTCAGTGAGTTAGTTTGTATTTTACATTATGGAAAATTTTAAACAAAATTGGAAAGGTGGGTGTCATGTAGCAAAGCAAAGCATTAGCTTCCAGAATTTATTTTCAAGAATGTCCTTGGATGGAATATAGAATCTGCAGCTAAATGCCTTGCTTGTAAATATATTCACATATCCAGAAAAAACAAACAAAACAAAAACAAAGCTGAGCGTCTGACTGGCAAAAAGCCTTATTAATTTGCTTTTCATTGTCACTGGAGAAGGCAAATTCCCTATGAAACCATCTTTTTTGGGCATCAAAGACATATTTGGAAAATGCCAAATGCAGCCAATGTCTTTAAAGGGATTGGGATACTTGCTCTAAATAGTTACTTCTAATACAACAGAATATACCTAGTTGAGGGTTAGGGTTAGAGCCTTGGTGTTCTCTGAATTTGGTTGCTTTTTTGCAAATTTTTCAATACCTAACTGGATATGATCACTAGTGGATGTAGGGTTTTCCCCCTATGTATATATTATTCCTGTCCCACTTTCTACTTTCATTTTGATGGATAGATATATCAACAAATCAGAGCAAAATATGGATCTAGGACTCATAGCAGAGATCACAATGCGGTATTAGAAACTACTGTACTTCTACACATAGAACCAAGAGTATGGATCTGCTTTGTAGATGACATTTTTGCAATCATAAAAATGGATTTAGAGAAGACACATTAAACAGCCAATAACGTATTTAAAGAAACAACATTCCCAAGAAAAGAAGAAAACAACAACAGGCTACCTTTTCTGGGTATTCTCATGAGCAGAGGAAATGACAGCAAACTAGAAAGACAAGTCTATCAAAAAACCAACCCATGCTAATCAAGTATTCTGTTACCAAAGTAACAATCTTATCTCCCATAAGGGAAGTTGTATAAAAATATTATTCAGACAAGCACAAACACACTGCAGTAACCTTGAACATCAGAAAAAAGGAAGGATACTGCCTATACAACATCTTTCAGCAAATGGTTACCCGTATAACTTTATCAAAAAGTATCTGATTACTCAAGCCACTACAGTAGTTAACACAAGGTATTGAAAAGAATAACATGACCATATATCAAAAACATCTCAGAAACACAGACTATTATAATACATGGCATCACTGTAGCACGTGATTAAACTAAAGCCCTCCAAAATATCTTAAGTAAACCAAAAGACTAGCAGTCCAAGAAGAAAAAGATAAGACGTAATTGTAACATACAATGGAGTGTAACAGCCAATATTTAGAACAGATACTCCGAAGAGCAGCGGAGCACATCCATGAATATTAATTAGCAATCAGTAAACATGATGTAAATTCCTTAATATTACAAGGCTTTATACTCAACTACAAGTTCGACTGAAATACTGAGTATTATAGACCAAGATAACTCCTAAAATTTTAAGAAAATTTATTGAAGCTTGCCATTCAGACAATCAGCTGTTAACAGATATGTATATAGAAATAAACCATATTTACACACTACTCAAAAGAGACAAAAAAGCAAAGAAGAAAATGAGACTAGAACACATTCCCTCCAGCATAAAATATCTCAATAAGCAGTGATTAATACTAGACAAACAATCAAACAGAAAACAATACCAGAAAGAAAGAAAGAAAGAAAGAAAGAAAGAAAGAAGGAAAGAAGGAAAGAAAGAAAGAAAGGAAGGAAGGAAGAAAGAAAGAAAGAAAACTACAGCCCCAACAACACTGGCAGGGCAAGCTACTGTAAATAAACAGGGAGCAAACCCCATGCTCACTAGCACTGATGATATTCTCTAGTTGGGCAATCAAATATCCACAAGCAAGCAAGCAAGCTTAAAGAGCATGAAGGACTCCATAGAGCTGTTGCAATATTTCCAAATGGAAACTTGCACACAGTTCATGAGTGCTAATGAAAGTACTGCAAAGGATATTTCTTTGTACATATGACAATGTGCCTAAAATAAAAGAAAACAATCGAGAAATTGTATACAAAAACTTTGAAATACTACACTGTAATCTACATTCAATGTGTCCACTAATTCTATACATTAACATTCTCACAACCAGTATTCTGATGATAGCTGAAAAGGCTAAAAACATTGGTTGGATTTATAATGTACACCAATAGTAAAGACAATCCCAAACAACATCGAGGGTCTAATGCAACTGCTGTTTACATATTAAACAGGGATGCAGACTTCGTAGCAGAGATGTTCTGTCATGTTTCTCCACAGGAGAGGGCTGTCATGGAAAAGTTCATTATCAATTACTGTTGTACACGTGCAAGATGAGTTAAGCTGTCATAATTTCTCAGCTAGAAATCCTGTGCTGTCAAAGAATGTCAACTTTTAATCTGACATATGGAAGAAAATTATCTCTTATTCTGACCTCTAATTTCGTGACATTTTAATGCAATAATTGCTGTGGTTAGTGCTGTAACTATGATTTCACCTGTCAAGGAAAAAAACAAATCAATATCCTTGAGATGTTTATTACATTTTATCTTTCATTTTACTAAATTTCTTGGTTTTGAAAAAAGGGAAACTAGCATTACATCAGGATTCTTGTAAATGTTATCTGATGAAACTAGAGTTTGCTATGTTTCTAATTTGTGTGTATCTCTAACAATAGTTCCTTCTTATCCCCCAATGAAGCACCATTTCATTAGACTATAAATAATATCTGGACATATATACAATAATTAAAGAAAAGTGGTTTGGCTTGCCCATGGAATACAATACATCTAATGGGAGAAAAACCTCTAAGTATTAAATTAGCCTTTTATGAAAGGGGTGTGTGTGTGTGCACGAGGAGGGCAAAATGAAATATGACTCCTCTTCCAAAAGGAAGATTATTTTTACCTTGTCCCTAATCTCTTTATACAGTAAATCAATCTTACAGTTTAATCAGATCTGATAATAATTTATAGAAAAAAATAAGGAAAGCATAACTTGGTACATGTTTACTGTCAGCACAAATATTCTCTGTTAGGCTTTTTATGGTCCTTAAGCAAATTCAGCTTCTTCATTGACTCTGCTTGTCAGAAGCTGGCTGAGAAGGTTGCAAATGGTGATCACATGATTTCAGGATGCTGCAACCATCATAAATAAATACCAGTTGTCAATTTTGATTACATGACTTTGGGGATTACGCAATGGTCATAAGTGGGAGAAGCTCCTGTAAGTCACATTTTTTAGTGCTATTGCAACTTCAAATGGTCACTAAACAAATGGTTGTTAAGTTTAGGATTACCTGTATCAGAAGGAAGCTGAACAATAACACACAAACACACGCAAAAGAATAGAAATCCTAAAAAATCTTATAACTACTTCAGGGAGGATAATTGGAAATGGAGAAATGCTATCCTAATCCTTGTCCTCAAAAATTCTCTTCAAGAAGTTTCTTTCTTGATATGTTCATAGTTAATTTATTAGACTTCCTGAAATAAACGAGAGTGAGTTGCTCGGGTTTCATTGAGTGAGTTGGGATGATGAATTAAATTTAGATCCAAATCATTTAAAGTACTTATTTGTTAAATTTATAGCCTGCCTTTCCAATATTAAAATGAAAGATAAAAAATATTTCAACTTTTTCAATGACTGCATGAATACAATCCATGAAGGCCTTCAATTACCATGAAATAGGGTTCTAATATCTCATAATGTATAACATAGCCTAAACTGTAGAAATGTTACAGAAATATATTGTAATATTTAGTTTGTGAGATAATTAACTAATTAACTATAAAATTCTGGATTCTTGGTTTTTTTTTGGGGGGGGGGGAAAGAAAGCTACAAGTATTCTACTGCCTTTGTTTAAATTATTGCTTGTTTTGCATACAACAGATGGCAGATATCATAGGGCATGGAAGCTTATGTATGCAGCCTCAACACAACAACACTCATCTTGCAGCTGTTGCATCTTCACACTTTTCAACCAAAGTGAATTTTGAAATAGAATGTTTTATATTTCTGTGTTAATCTAATAATAATTTTCCTAAGATAAATTGACAAGCTACGAGGCAATACATTGAAGGACATTTTGCAGAAGCCATTTTTTTTAAAAAGTGCTATAAAATACTATACAAACATGCTAAAAGAAACCTGCATGTTTATTCGTGTTTGGGCTATTTTATTTTCTGTGCATTTATTAATGAATAAACAAATAAAAACAAAAACAGTATGTACATATGTATGGATTTCAAAATATCCAACTCTTCTAGTTAGTAATTTACTAAATATAACATGTTAGAAAAAACATATAACCCATTTTAACTTCACTTGATCATTAAATCAATATAACTGTAGAAAATCCAAAGGGATATTTGTAATGTCAGCAAAGTTCTCCAACATCTAATCTACATTTTAATAACATATATGTTGTTTCATATAAGCTCAAAAGAGAAATAAATTTTTAAACCAGATTTCCTTCTTTCACTGCCTTGAATCAATTATTCAAGATACAGATGGCAATTTATGGTACAACAAATAAGCTTGACCAAGTGCAGTTATACAGACACCTTTTTATTTTGAAGTACAGGTAGTTCTTGACTTACGACCACAATTGAGCCCAAATTTTTGTTGCTGAGTGAGGCATTTGTTAAGTGAGTTTTGTCCCCATTTTATGACCTTTCTTGCCACAGTGGTTAAGTGAATCACTGCAGTTGTTAAGTTAGTAACACGGTTAAATGAATTTCTGCTTTCCAGTTAACTTTGTTACAAAAGGTGATCACATGACCCTGGGACACTGTAATCATAATAAATATGAGTCAGTTGCCAAGTGCTGAATTTTGATCACATGACCGTGGGGATGCTGTAATAGTCATAAATGTGAAAAACGGTCATAAGCACTTTTTTCAGAGCTGTTGTAACTTCAATTGGTCACCCAACAAACTGTTGTAAGATGAGCACTAAATGTATTATGGGATTACAAAATAAAACAAAATAACTCATTTTTAAAAAATGAAGAGCAGCAATTAATAATTTTAAGATACATTTATCATAACTGAAGGGAAAAAGTGTGAGGTACTTACTTCTCTGAGGACAGGATCAGTGATACTGTCAAGGTTTATGGAACCTTCATATGTCAAGTAATGGAAAACATTAAGTGCCCGCACTGCTTCTGGCCCACGCTGCTTATAGCCAAATATGAGATCAATCCATTGGTGAAGCTGACAAGATACAAATTCACTTTCCAGAGCCTAGAAATAAAATCGAGAGGATGAAAAAGGAAAAAAAATGCTTATCATACAAGTACCATTTTCTATTTCTTTTACAAAGCCAATGGCATAACAAGATGTCTTCTCAGAATTTCCTTTAAAATTCATAATATGCTTGCTACAAAGTTTGTAAATGCATGTTTTGTGAGCTTTTATTGGCATTCAGTTCTTCATGTATGCTTTTTGCTCTATTGAGAGCTTATTGGGAAACATCAATAGAGGTATTAAAATATTTATTTTATGAGGTGGGGCTTGACGTCGCAACGGCATGACATGCAATCTTGGGGCTCCAGGATTGCTGTCGATATGTCTGTTGCTGGATGATCCTTTTGGATCTAAACTGTTCTGAAGGAACGGTGATAGTGAAGGGTATGTCCTGCTGATCTCAGGGGCATCGCAAAGCCCCTGATTGATCCAGGAAAAAGCTCTTTTTGCCTGCTACAAGAGAAGCAGCCAATATGGCTACAGAAAGTTGGGACAAGCCCCTGAAACGGCAGCAGCACAGGAGAGACAGTGTGTCAAAATGGTGAGAAAAATCTTTATTATTAGAGAAGAGAAAATCCAAAAGACTCAGAGTTAAAATAAAATTGAAGACAGAAGGGAACAAGCAGCAAATTTACTCTAGTTTAAAACTATTGTGTTATCTTTTTCACTTTAATTGTTTGTTTTTTATGGATGGATTTTTACAAATGCCTCTTACTTTTAAACTGGACTGGTCTTCCCCCCCTCTTCCTCTATACTTTTCCCAATTTTTTTTTTGTGTTTGTGGATTAAAAACCTCTTTCCTCGCAAGGCTCAGCCGGATCGTAATCTTTAAAAAAATTTTTTTTCTCTTTCTGGAGAAAAACCCTTTCCGGAGCTCAGAGTTTAGAAAAGAGAGCCAAAAACAGAGGGAAAAGATGTAACACTAGTGGCTAGAGGCTTGGCAACATCTGATATTACAAAGCTATCGGCTTGGTCTACTGAAAGGGTCAGTGGAAAAAACTTCACTGAATTTGAAACCTAGCAAAAGCCTTGGATGTTTTAGTGGCAGTGTTTATAACTTGGAAAAATGGCACTATATGAAGAAGAAAAGGAACTAACATTGCAAAAAATTATGTTAGAAATTCAAAAACTCTTAATAACTACAGAGAGAATTGAAAAGAGTCTTGAATTTATAGATCAAAATACAAAATATCAAAATATAGAAAGTACGGAGGGAAGAGTTGAGAATACTTATAAAACAATGATGAAATTTGAGGACAGAGTTCAAAAAATTACAGAGACATATGAAAGTGGTAAGAAAATTGTTGACATTGACAGCAAATCGTGTGTGGAGGGAAATGATAAGTGCGGAATACGGAAAGGAGAAATCGATGAATTGGAACTCTATCTCAGATGTCAAAACATAGATGAAGATAGGGGAGAAAATTTGGCAGAGACAATGAGAATAATTTCGGCAGAAGCACCAGTGATAACAAAAGTCAAGCAGATGAAAGAACAGATGGAGGGTTTCGAATTCTTTTAAGATATCCAATGAACAACAAGTTGTCAAGAGAAGTCCACATAAGACTTATCAAGAAAACACTTAGAATACAGATTCTACAAATGGCAAGAGATATTGGACTGCACTATTTCTGGAAGGATACAGGATGATGAAATGAAATGTCACAATAAAATTTAGTTAAATGTAGTTAAATGTTGAGTATTATGTATAAGATAAAGTAATAATAGCTATAGTAAAATAAATGATCAATAATGATAATAAAGCATTTATATACTAGATTGATAATATGAAATTTTATATAAACTGTAAGTGAGAATAATGGAGATGATGTTGAAAAGCCTTTCTATAAAAGATAAATAATTCTATATAGAAGAGAATATAAAGATGTAATATCATTGGATGATTTCAGGATGATGTAATGAAATGCCATAATATAAATTTACTTCAAATTTAATATGCCTCATATAAAAAGGATGTAATAGCTATGCTTAATGGAAGTTTAACAATTATAATAATTTGTATAAATATATATTAGATTGATGATACTAATAATGGAAAAACCATGGAATTGAAAATTATTAGAGAATGTTATTAATGCTAAAATAATAGAATGATTTAGAATAGGATACAAAAAATTCTTTATTATTGGATATATTGAAGATGATATAATGAATTATCATAAGATACATGGATTCATGTTTAGAATACCTTGTTTAAAATGGTGAAACAATAATGATAATTAAACAAATGAAGTACAATAATAATGTATACAAAGATATTTGATTGACAATAAGTGATTTTTGATAAAGCTCAAGTGATGACTATGGAAAGGACGGAGAAAGATTTTATAACCAATCGACCCACTGTATGTAGTTGAAGAGGTTTTTTATGTTATATGTCTTGCGTGTTTATGTTTGAAAATAAATTTTTTATTAAAAAATATTTATTTTATGTTATTGAATCTAGCACAATCATTCAAATCAAAGCATCTTTGATAGAACCTATTGAGACTCAGCTTTAAAGGAAACCAGTTAAGAGGACTCTGTCATTTCCGCATGTTATTGGTTCAATTGTAAAATTATACTTTTTTTTTCTTTTTACTGTCCCATGAACCCTGGAAAATGGAATCTATTAAGGTTTTCTCTGAAACCTTAAAAATTATGTCAAAATCTGGATACTAGTTGATTGGGATCTGACCAAAGCAAAATAAATTGGAACTATTATTTCTTTTAGTTTGGAACATAGACTGATGCAGTCTAAAACAACCAAATAAATAAATAAGAAATAAAATTACAGTTCCTTTTTTGCATATCACTCTGTTGATTCATATTAAGTTTATACTTCTTTTTCTTTTTCAAAAGGATTATAATAGCAATAGCAGAGCAATAGTATTTAGGTTTAAATTATATTAGGTCACCAAATAATCAAGTCAGGTATCTTTCATCACATACTTGAAAAATCTAATTTTTCTTTCAAAGTGAAGAACACTGTGTGTGTGTATTCTTTTGAGAGTGGGTGTCAGAATTTCATTTTTTTATGTGTATCAGTGTGTTCTCAGCAAAATGTGACAATAAAGCTTATCTTATCATATCTTATCTTAGTCTGTTGCTAAATTCCTTTCTGTCATCATATTCATCTGCCTCTTTAAGAAAATATATTCCTATCCCTGTATACCATATTTTCAAATTAAAATAAAGGCAAGTTATAAAATTAAGAATACTAATGAGCTTTGTGGCTTCTTACTGGCCATATAATTCTTCAAATGCAGCAAAAGCCTTTGTTCCCAGTCTTAATTCATTAGAATAGTTTGTTAAAATCAACCTGGTGAGGCAATAGATTTCAATCAGTTTAAGAAGTACTATTCCAGGTTAACTGGATTGTAGAGCACCAACTGTAAAATCCTGGCTTTTTTTATTCCAATTACAGATTATAATTTTACAATGTGTATGCCATTTTTCTACTCTTGAAGAATGGTGTAGATGTATATTTAAACCAAACCCTGATTTATAGAATTTTAAACAGTACCAAGTTATTATGAATTTCATAAAAGGAAACGGGTAGATAGTGGGTAGCAAGATTTTGAAGCCTTATGTTTTGTTACTGCCTCAGCCTGTTTTTTTCAATATTTCTAACATTAACCATTATACACACAGAACATGAGCATGCACAGGTTTCAGATGGAAATTATTTAGAATAAAAATGCATGTTCAGTTTAGCAGTAGAAATATAGCCTTGAGCCATATGATTTTATCTGCCAGTAGTCATCCATATTAATCAGAAAATAACATTACTAGCTAAATATGAGAAAAATATTCTGCAAAAAAATGGCTAAACAAAATAAAAGCTTACAATATTTTTTTCTTCTTAAATCATTGTTACAATTGTATGCCCTAGTAAATGGAAGCTAGTCCAATTGCATCCAGTAAATTTTGTTTCAGAGTAAACAAATATAGGACTACAGAGAATGGCAGCAATTCTAGGTATGTGTGTTAAACAAGGTTGTGAGGAGAAGGATGTCAGAATTACATAATTATTATATGCAATGTAATTTTTATTTAACAGATGCAATAGTCTTCAGATGTAACAGATAGATTCTCCATTGTAAATGCAAATCACATAAATGCCGCAAATTTATAATTTGTGGTAGTAATATTACTGCAGGTAATACAGTCATTGGATGAACAGGCAATTGGGAATAATGAATACCTGTTACCTTAATTGATTAATTGGATAAAAGTTTCACTGTATGTTATTAATTATATTTTCTCTTAGGGTGCTGTCACAGAAAATACTGTGTATGTTACTACCAATCTTTTTTGGCATGTAGAAGAGGCCATCACAAGTTTATTATCAATAGGCAAATTAAAATGGAAATCAACAGTGTAGGGATTCATATTTTATAGTTTGTTCATAAATGATACTAAATTAGAGATTCAGAATAAGATGGCTTGCTTTGTGGATGACAAAACTAAACATTATTTTTTATTTCAATTAAAATTACAATAAATTCATGAAATTCTTATTTAGATCTAATCAAATATTCTAAATATATTTATTAATTTTTATTCTCACTTATGTGAACAATTACAGCTTTATAATAACTTTTGAAGGAACTTTTGAAGATCACGTCCCAGTTTTGTAAATACAGAGGCTAAAATACTGAATTAGAATTATTGAGATCCTGATTTAAGTAATTATTAAACAAAAGAATCTATTGGATTACCTACAACCATTTGGCCTTATTTAATCAAATAACTGTGATGATCAAAGTATCAAATGTCATTGTAAAGATCAAATAGAAGGCGAATATATGGAAAATATGAAGGACAAGATATGAATAATACACATAAATAGATGACTGTTTAAGAAGCAAATTGGAAGGGAGAAAATATATTGAATATGGACGTGATCTTGGACTTCTATAAAATATCTATATATTTTCTAAATGACAAAACTAGCATATTAGGTAGAGGAAGATATTTCTTGAATCTGAAAGTATATTTCTGTTTGTTATATTCAGCACTGCAATTTGTAGTATGCCAATTTCTGTGCCTTAAATAATCAAAACATTGTCATAATTAGTTTTGGATTACAACTGGTCATGTCTTGAAATTACAAATGCTTGCTTTAAAGGCTTTGCTGTGTCTCTGTGTGTTTTACATTACAGTTTTTTACCTTGATTTAACATGCTTGGCTTGTTTCTAAACCTGCTTTATTTCAGACTCTCATGCCACCACAAGTCTTCTGGGATCAAAAAGCTCAGCAAGACTACGAAGTCACATCTGTGAAAAGCTTTCTTCCCTTTTTTGTAAACTGGTAGATTATGATTGATGAACCCAGCATTAGGGTAATGTTAGCAGGAACACTTACTGTTTCTGTCCTCTGTGACATCATTGAGGTCAGGCCATAATCATGTTAGCATTGAACACAATGCTTTATTAATGTTTCATGGCTATGTCAGTAGTAATCAGTCCAGCTTGCTATGGATAAATTAAACTGAGCCAACAATCACTGATGTATAAATTGAATGCTCTTAAAATCCACTGAAACACATCCTAAAAGTTACTGAATATAATCACTCCTCTAGCGTTTTTAATAAGAGCAATCTGCACAGGAATTTTTTCAATAAGAGATTATTGTATTAGTACTTTTCTGCATTATGATGACCAGAAGTGGACATAGTATTCCAAATGTGGCATCACCAGTGCAGTATAGAATAATACTACCGCTTCCCTTGATCTTGATACTCTCTCTTTGTTGATATGGGAAGAGCCGGTATGTGTCAGAGTATGCCAAATTTTTCAACTTTCAATTTGCAAACATTAAAGATGCTCAAAAGTTGTAACATACCTTGGAGATTGTAAAAATATTTTTGGTACATAATATAATTTAGACAAATTAAGTAACTAAACAGCGTAACTAAATGGCATAACTTTTTAACATTTTGTTTGTTTCAGGGAATCATATATATCAAATATTGTGATGGCTTATATAATTTTTGTCATGATTTTGTCATGAGCTTGGGGAAAGAGAACATCTGATATTTATTTCATCTTAGATATCAGACTGAAATCCAAGAGAAATAAGAAAAGTATGCTATGCTGATCTAGTGCAGAACCATTTAGATATTGACAACACTGTGGCATCAAGTGGAAGTTTTTAGATTCATGTGCCATGGAAATCATTGGAGAAAAGGCAGACTTATATAAGAACAGGATATTCCACTTGAAGTGAAATGGAGATTGGCTGCTTCTGTATAACATGAAAAATATGGTAGAAGTATGCTTCCCTGGAGGAAAGATGAGAGATGCTGGGCAGCATCCAGTTAGAAAAGTGAGGATATTTCAAGAAATACTACAAGGGGTAAGTACTGGAGTTGTCACATCAATGAAACAAAAAAAGACAAATATAGTGCCAATGATATTTGAGAGTGAGTATATGTATAGTTATTTCTCTGCTAGTACTAGAAAGCTCCAAATCAAGAACTAAGAATTCTTATTTGTTTTTGGAATGCAAATTTTTGTGCCAGGAGAGAAGACTACAATGGGGAAAGACTACAGACTACAGGAGAGAAGACTACAATGGGGAAAGTATTGCTAATATATAAAAATTAACATACTGAAAAAAAGACTAGCTTCCTTCATAGAATAACTATAGGTGGCAATATCTGTTCCCAAATGTAAATTAGATCTAGAGATATATTATCATCCACTGATTAAACGACAATTGTGAGATGTTGAATGAAACCAGAAGTACAAGTAACTTATTTTAATAATTGGAGGTTTCACATAGATTGGGTACATTATGCCTTAGCCATGACAAAGAAACCAAATTTCTGAATAACTTAAATTAATGTGCTTTAGAAGAACTGGGTTTTGGAACTTACCAGAGAAGAGGCATCTTTAAATTAAATCCTAAGAAATGACCAGGATATAATCATTATTAAAACAATAGGAAATGATGATTATGATACTATTACATTTAGGAGGTATACAAATCAGTGGTGGATTCTGGGCGGTACGGCCTGGTATAGGCAAACAGGTGGTAGCTGGGAGCAGTGGCTACCGTACCAGAATGGTGGGCCATTTGGCCCACCCACCTGCCCACCTTCCTTACCGCTTTTTGAGGCAAACAGGCCAATTGCGCACACACACAGCGCACAGCACCTCCGCGACCTCCGCCGAGCAGCTGAGTGTCACTGGGCGGTGGCATGCCCGCTGAAGATGCCCAGCCCTGTCGCAGCATACTGGTTGCGACGGGATCTGGAACCCACTACTGATGCAAATGTATGACACTTTTACACAAATCACATTTCAGAAGAAGAAACCATTAATAATTAAAAGATTGATGAAAAAGAGACTGAAAAGAAATGTCAACAGAGCCAAATCTCTTCACAGTATCAGAAACTTATTTTAAACCACTGAAATTGGTTTAGTCATTTCTGGAAAAGGGTTCAATGCTGGGAAATGTGGAAGCACAGAAAGGATTACTAGTAGCAAGCTGGATGAACTTACTTGCAGTGGTGAAGAGTGCATTGGAAGACATGAAAAACCAGTTTAAGAACAGATTTTCCTGAAGAAAATCTAGGTAAGCAATAAAGCTGACATTGATTTGATGGCACATAATCAATCAAACAACCAACTTATGACTAATTTAATATGAACCAACAGGGCTTTCCATAGTGTTCAGGAAGCTATAAAACCCGGGAAGTTTTTCTGCAAATAATGGAAAGACTGTTGCTATAAGAAGGATAAAAGGACATAATATATGGGGGGAAAGTATAAAGTTGTACTAAGGAAATAATAATAATAAAATAATTTAAGGAGCATACTATAGAAAGAGAGACCATCTGGTAAGGACCTATTTAAATATATTCAAATTAAAAAGTAGCACGCAAAGAGGTTGAGCTATAGGGCTATTAGATAACAAAAGACTGAAAGAAATGAAGATAGCAGAGAACCTGAATGCATTGAAATTCTCTTTATTACAGAAAACAATGGATAGATATCTAAGCTCAAGAGCCATAAAGATTACCTTGGAGAAACTATGTGATGAGAGATAGCAAGCCTGACAGGAAGAAAACGTTAGAAAGAAATCCAAACTAGCCCTCTTAACTGTCTTGAGTAAAAGAAGCATGGGGGGAAATGCTGTCAAGTTTTCAGGATTTTAGTTAGTATAGCCTATATAACCAATAAAATACAGCTCCAGAAAATCTGAAAAGGTTTTGTAGAGTTTGTTTTGTGACCTGACCTACCAGATAAGGCTGACATCAAGCCTGTTTTGATTTTCTAAGGGAAAGTGGGGTAAATTAGAATAATTAGAATAATTAAAGCAAACCCAAGAGAAGTTAGCATGGACCCCCTTGGATGAATTTTCCTACAGTTCATATTTTTTGTGTTTCTGTTTTCGTGTTTTTCTTTTTGTTTAATTGTACATTGTTATAGAGGCAATGGCAAACTACTGAAAAGCTTGCCAAGAAAACTGCAGGGATTTGTCCAAACAGTCTCTGAGAACTGAACACAATTGAATGGAATTGTTACTTATTAAATATGATTTGTGTGCTGAATGAGAGGGTATATTAATCAGATCAATCATAACAATAAATACAATTGTCATCCATTTCAATTTAAAGCTGAGTTTCAAATAAACATAACATTCACAAATGATTTGGAAAAATATAATGACAGGTTCTGTATTCTATCTGACAAACAATATAAATATCCTTAGCAATTGTAGGTTAGAAACACTGAAAATGGCCTTATACAAAATCATATTGATATACACATATTTATATTCTATTCTGATTAATTGCTTTTCTCCAGGGAGATACTTCATGACCTTAGCAATTTTAAGCTGTGTAGACTTCAACTCCCAGCATTCTTCAGCCAGAAATTGCTTTGGGAATTCTGGGAGTCCACACTTATTAAAGTTGCTAGGTTGAGGAAAATGTCTCCAGGGACTCAAAAGAAGGCCTTCAGTAGACTTGCTGTCTGACACAAAAGATATGCTTTGTAGGTGAGACAGGAATTATTTGTAATATTTTCATAGAAATCTAATACTGACATAAAAATGCTTTCTTAAGCATTTTCTTTTACAAAAGAGAACGGGTGCTACTATACTACTGGATAAATTATGAAGAGCCTCTGTAATGTGTTGATTTATGCAGAGAGAAAGCAGCTCTGGGAAAGGCACTTTAACAAGTAACCCTTAAATAGTGTTATTAGATTCAGCATCCATAAATTCTAATTTAGAGTATAAAATATAATGGACATAAAAGCATTGCATTCAGCCATCTGGGTTAGACGGATAATTTTACATTTTTTAAAGCATATATAATTAACTCTCAATATTGTTATTATTTTAATAATGGCTTGAATACATACATAACTATATAAAATATAATTTGTAAAGTAAATGTATTAAATAAAATAATAATTTATTTTCTATATTTATAATGCATGCCTACTCAGCAGCAAATCCTATGTGTATAGTGGAGCTTACTCCTGGGAAAAGCTACACAGAATTGTATTTCACTTGTCTGAATGATGAGCAGGGGGTTGGGCTAGAAGACCACCAAACTCTATTCTGATTGATTGATTGTATCCTTTATACACATGATGGAGAACCTATGGCACAGGTGTCACAGGTGGCACACAGAGCCTTCTCTGTGGGAATGCTAGCTGTCGTCCCAGCCCAGTTTCACTGTGCATATGTGTATGCCTCCTCCAGCCAGCTGGTCTTTGGGTCTCTGCCGGGCATGCTTGGGTGCAGGCAGTGAACATGCATGCATGCGTGGGACGGGGCGCTTGCATTGCATTTTGGGGCCTCGCGTGACCCCCTCCCGTGCCTTATTTTGGCTTCCAGGTTGGTGCAGGAAACCTTCTAGGCTCAAAATAGGGCGCAAGGGGGCACCCCCCCTATTTTGGGCCTGGAAAGCCTCCTACATGAACCCGAAAGCCAAAAATGGGCAAGAGGGGGGAGGCTAATGCATGGGGAGCGCAGAGTTCCATGCGCATGTGTGGGGCATGTAGGGGGAGTAGCATGTGCATTGCATTATGGGTGTGGGCACGTGCTGTTGCGCGAAATGACAAAAAGGTTAGCCATCACTGCTTTATAGTTTTAGCTTTTGGATTTTTTTGCCTTTTGGAAAAGCACTATTGGGATTATATAATTCATATTTGTCAAATGTTTATTTGTCTGTTTGTAAAATTTATATCATGACTTTCGTTCAGAACCTCGACTTTCCTGCTTCCTCCTGCAATACAATACATGTTTGAGAAAGATTGACTGAGAGTGTGTGACTCTCTTAAAGACACTAATGAATTTCCGTGGTTGAGAAGGACCAGAATTTGGTCTTTCCAGTATTTCCTTCACCACCCCATTCTGGTTAGGAAAGTATTGTTTTAAATGCACAGGTACAGTATAGGTGGTACCTTGCTCAATAGTAATAACTGTGAGAGGGATCTTGGAGTCCTAGTGGACAACCATTTAAATATGAGCCAGCAGTGTGCAGCAGCTACCAAAAAAGCCAACACAGTTCTAGGCTACATAAACAGAGGGAAAGAATCATGAAGTGTTAATACCACTTTATAATGCCTTGGTAAGGCCACATTTGG
Organism: Thamnophis sirtalis; assembly: GCF_051295495.1. Classification (NCBI taxonomy): domain Eukaryota; kingdom Metazoa; phylum Chordata; class Lepidosauria; order Squamata; family Natricidae; genus Thamnophis; species Thamnophis sirtalis. Next base: position 25,876,523 of record NW_028261388.1, on the reverse strand, counting down.
AATACTGCATTCAGTTTTGGTCGCCATGATGTAGAAAAGATGTGGGGACTCCAGAAAGAGTGCAGAGAAAAGCAACAAAGATGATTAGGGGACTGGGGACTAAAACATATGATGAACTGTTGCAGGAACTGGGTATGTCTAGTTTAATGAAAAGAAGGACTAGGGGAGACATGATAGCAGTTTTCCAATATCTCAGGGATTCCATAAAGAAGAGGGAGTCAAACTATTCTCCAAGGCACCTGAGGGTAGAACAAGAAGCAATGGGTGGAAACTAATCAAGGAGAGAAGCAACTTAGAACTGAGGAGAAATTTCCTGACAGTTAGAACAATTAATCAGTGGAACAGTTTGCCTCCAGAAGTTGTGAATGCCCCAACACTGGAAGTCTTTAAGAAGATGTTGGATAGCCATTTGTCTGAAATGGTATAAGGTTTTCTGCCTAGGCAAGGAGTTGGATTAAAAGACTTCCAAGGTCCCTTCCAACTCTGCTATTGTATTGTATTATTATTTATGATAACATAGATAGCAAATAATATTGTATCATAAAAAAGTTTCCAGAGGTGTATTAATTTTTTTCAGCAAAAACAACCAAGTCTTGTGGTACTCTTAAGATGAAAAATATATAATTTTATGTGTACATGTTAATATACAGAGAACAATTCAGCTTGAAACGCCAGAGAACCAGCTGCATGCGCACACATATACACAGGGAAGGCATCTGAGCCATTTTATTTCTGAATCTATGCATTTTTATATTTGCTTTTCCAAATGTAATATTTGTATTGGCACTTTTTCCATTTTTTTCCTAATGTAACTTTTCTGATAAATATATTTTTCTGTGCATTGCTTTGATTAGGTTTTGTCACAATATTCTGAAAAATATGGATTTTGAGATATAATTGTTTCATTTGTTGATTAAACTGAGTCTGAATTAGATATGTGTGCATAAAAAGTTAATATTTTTCTATACTAATCCTAGCCCATAATATTTGTTGTACTTATCTTTTATTTTAGGAAATCAATGGCATTTTTATTGGGGACTGCAAGAACCTTTATCAGGTTGAACAAAATAATTACATTTATCAAGGAAATTATGGTTTTATCATAAACCTCCATGAAGAAAATTCCAATGAAAATCATAGCATAAAGCCCAGTAATACAGGATAGTTGCAATCAAATAATTCCTGTGTGTGTGTTTTCTTTTCTTATATTTTTCTTATATTTTATGTCGTTGCTTTATAGTGAATAAAAATAAGACTATATTAGATGATACATTGCATGGACTTGTTAGCAAGCTTGATTAAAAAAAAATCTTTTACCATTCGATTGATGCGGACAAAGTCTTCAGGCTTCTTGGCCCAAGGGGGAAGCTCAACATCATTCACAATAGTTTCATCTTCTCTGGCTCCAAAATTATATCCATTACTGTTGACAAACATTTCTGGCAGGTAGTAAAACTCTGGAATTAGTTCCTGTTTACAAAAGAAACAAGCTTTATTATTCATCATGCAAATCTGTAGTTTTTTGCACAGACAAAATTATTCAAGAAATCTTATATTGTTGCATTTAATTTTGAAGTTCAACTTTTTTACATTGCTTACTACATTACATTTGTATTTTTAAAACATGTTAGTAATTTTTCTCTTAACGGATTAAAATATTATGTTCCGGTCTACCAGAGTCTTGAATGGTGGACACAGTTCTAGGGAACTGTGAAATCATTTTCTTAACTTTCAAAAGGAGAAAAAAGAGGCCTTCTATAACTACATACTAAACAATTTCCCCTTATTATCAGACAAAACAAAAATGTTCATTATGCAACCAGATTGTGAGATTTAGAAATGTCAGAAACCGGACCGTGCAAACAAGTGAAGCCCCATCCATGGGATGTAGGCAGCACACAAAACCACATCTCAGAGCCTGTCCCTGTTGCCCAAAAGGTTGGAGAGCACTGGTTTAATAGGAAACATCATGGGGTTATTCAATAACTAATCATGCATAACAAACCCTATCTCATTTTTTTTGTAGTGGCTTTAGTAAAGCATTCAACTCTCTCTTCTTTAACAAAAAACAATCCTAGTTAGTAAAAAAAAATTCTATAAAATGGGCTAGTAATTCGTTTAAATCACAATCCCCATTCTCAAAATCCAATGCCAGGGGAGGATAGAAAAGACCTTTCCGTTATCTCAAAGGTATAAACATAAATATAAATATTAAGTGCTGAAGCATGCATTCACTGTCCAAGCTCCAGGCTGAGATGAAAGAGGGAAGGCAAGAATGGACAAACCTTCTTCCCTTGCTCTGAGTTCCAATTCATCCCCAAAGACTGACAATTTTATAGGCACTACTGGTATTTGGGGAATCTTTGGCTTATGTGGATATTGTATGTGAAGTTGATGAATCCAAGAAACCTGAACATCATCAGCAGCATCTCCTAATCTATCAGAACAGACATTTCAGTCAATTATACCCTGTTTCCCCAAAAATAAGACCTCCCTGGATAATAAGACAAATTGGGCTTTTGAGTGCATGTGCTAAAATAAGCCCTCCCCTGAAAATAAGACCTCCCCAAAAATATTGCATCACAGCAGCAGGCACAAGGTGACCACGCTCGCCACCTCTGCACTTCAAAAATAATAAGACGTCCCCGAAAATAAGGCCAAGTGCTTATTTTGGGAGGTCAAAAGAAAATAAGTCACTGTCTTATTTTTGGAGAAATATGGTATTTTTGAATCTTCCCTGTCAGAGTCTGGAATTTAAAACATATTCCATTCCATTTTGAACTATTTTCTGTTTCACAACACATGGTTGTCCAGCTTTCACTTGGAAATTATCTATGACTATCAGACTATTTTGACTATTGGAAGCTAATTCTAACATTCAAATAGAATTTGCATTCCTGAAATATAAAACATTATTCCATGTTTTATATTTCAAGTGATATTTTTAATACAATATTTGATATTTTAAAAAATGCTAGATCTCCCCAGTTTTCAGGCTAAACATGTGAATTCCTGCAGTCCTCTCTTCAGAGAAATTGGTTTTTAATTCCCCGATCATCCATACCATCCTTCTCTTGCACAAGTTCCACTTTTAGTGTATCTTTCTTAAAATGTGGCACACACAGACAATCAGAATACTTGTGGATTCAAAATTGGATTAACAATTTCTTAACAATAGCCTTTCATATTTTACATGGTTAACAGAACAGTATACATTCCTGAAAATAAGCTTCTATGTCTATTTTTCTAAGGAACCTTCCTGTTATTTCTTGGCTTCTTATAAAGCATTAATGTGGGTTTTTTTTGTTGGTATTCTGTTCTGTAGTATATAACATATTATATAGTGTTTTGCTTTCTTATCATTTTGAATTTGATTTGGAAAATTGTAGAAGCTTCTAAAATAAATAAACCCAATAATAATCTGATGTTTTAAGTTGTTACCTTTCTTCTACTATGTAGTAAGATAATGAAAATTTGTAATGTTTAATAAGCAGCTACTTTTCAAGTGAGTTTTTTTATTAAAGAATTACAAAGATTCAAAGGAGTCTTAAAATTATAATATATTCTAATAGATTTTATGTCATTAAATAAATTTTACTTTATTCATTTATTCATATTTTATTTATCAAATGTCCAACTTTATATGATCAAGTTTATGTTCTCTAGTTTGTTTTACCAACTATGTTACAACCCAAAGATACTATTAATAGTGTTACCTGTATCTTATGTCTTTGAATTAGAGGGAGGAAATGCCCAAGTACATTTTCTGATTCATAAATTTGGGATTCATTCAATCTATGAAAAACTAGGCCATTTTATGTGTAGAAATCAAAGCAGATATTTTCCCTGAATATATTTCCATTAAATTTTCAGGCTTCCATCTTTATTCTTTTCTTTCCTGTACTCAAGTTGATCCCCTGGTAACCATTATTTTAATAATCACCTTGGCTGATGGGAGTATCATTCAGTTATAAGAATGTCCACTACTTTTATTAATTTACAATATGTCACCTTAATGACATCTTGTTCTAGCAACATTTTCTGATTTATACAGTCCAAGAGCAATATAATATGTTTAAGAGGCATTCAAAAATTAATTTTCTGAACATTATATTTTTGCACTTTAGTGTGGTATGTTTCCAAAGTAACATCATACTACAGTTTCTTTATAAAGCACCTTTACAAGTATATTTTAGACTATACTTCTTAATGCAGGGTACTCTATCATACTAATTTATTAATTAGGGAAGTATGCGTCTTTTGTTCCTAAGTAATTTTCTGCTTTTCATATGCAATGATTTCATACGAAAATGGGTAGGTGTAACCTTAGTCTTGAAATTTAAGGGAATCAGGTCAGTATACTACAACTGAAGTCTGCAACAAACTTTAATATGCTGTTTTGCAAAAGGCAAACAGGTCATTCAGTTTACATCAGGATATCAAACTATCCTGGTTTAATGAAAAACATGGTTTCATACACAATATTCAAAACTGTTAAGGAGTTAAGTTTTAATTGGGTGGTTTAATTAGTTTTAATTGTAATTATATTTTATTTTATTGAGTGATTACTTTATGAAGGCACCTGATCAATACTAAGGGAAAAATGAGTAATGCTATACGATTAACATTCATTAGACATTTATTTATTCAACATATACAAATAACATAATGTTGATTGTAAGGTTATGGCAGTTAACAAAAGCCAATAAAGTGTGTGTGTGTGTGTGTGTATGTAGAAGGGGAAAGAGCAAAATTTAATAGTGATTTTTTTTAGTAATTTAATAGAATTTTATGTATTCTGGAATTGTTAAATTAGGTTTGAAAAAGGTATTAAAGATTTATACATAGATCATCAGAGAACTAGGCTTATAGTACTTGTAATCAAAATAATATATTATATGAAGTGTTTGCCTGGGTAAACAGTCTTAATAAACTAGATGGATGCTTTCATGTTAGTATTTACTTTATATATTTAGAGTGAATCTTAGTGGAAAAAAATAGATGGCTAACAAACACTCCTGATAAGAAAATCTTGCATTTTGTCTTTCTGAAAGGATTGAGATATTAAATCAAAGTTTCATGCCAACCACCGTTTTCACAAGATGTGAAGCACAAAAGGAATTTCAGCCTCCACATATTCTTCTTCTATTTTAAAGTTCACTGATACAATAGAACTACAAAGTATGTTGTTTATTTTTCATTTGAAAATATGTGCATTAAATGTACATATTGCTATTTGTGATGGCAGGTCAAAAACCATCACTTCCATGTTATTCTACTTATATATGGGAGGACATAGATTTCCAATGGAATCCAAACAATAAAAGAACCTAGTAACAGTTTTATGAGTTTACCTTTCTTTTGTTCAAACATTTATTCTTACCTCCTTAAGTCAGAACAGAAATTCAATACATAAATAATGTAGCATTAGTTTGAATAGGTTCCTAACTTTGTAGGAGCCTTTAGAAACAATTCTAAAAATATTTATCAGAACAAACAAGACTAAAAGCAATTTGCAATAAGTGTAAACAATTTCAACGTATCTTCTGATTTCAAGCAAGCAAATAATGATACAATTGAATGAATAAAGATATTTAGTTATCATTTTTTTTAAAAAAATCGTCTATATATTTTTATGAGATTTCTAGGCTCTTGAAAATCAGGAGAGGACCCTATTTTTTAATATAAATCAAGAAACATGGTTTTCATAGTACAATAAAACTTATAAAATCCATTTATGCAAGAATGAGTGCATGGTAATACTTGTTCTCTAGTCGTTTCCATGTATTATGTAGATATAAGTTTAAACTAATGTGTATTGTTGCATAATATCCTGAGGCACAATGTGGTAAAAGCTAAGGCTTACACAAAACATAGATTTTAAATGTATCTTGTCATTAATGCTTTATTAATTGCCCCAGGCGATGGAAAATTCATGCTAGAAAAGCTATAACAATATAACACTTTAAGGTCACATCCAATCTTACTGCCCTTATGAAATGGGCCAAATATTGAGTTAACAGCAGGAAAGAACAATTTATTGGGCTTTTCCCCATCCTGTGATTATTTGATTATAAATTGGGATATGATTATTTATTTATTTTGTCAAAAACAAAAGATCTTTTAATAGCTCAAATGTTGTATATTCATCATTGTATGTAAAAGAGGCATTTAAAAATGATACCAATACAACTTTCTTTTCTATGTATGTATTATACAACCCTCCTCCCCACCCCCATTTTGCATTTGTAGCATATTAACAGCTACCCAATTACTTGTACATAGGAAATATTTTTCTTACTTTGACATCTGAAGTGTCTCGTTGGCTATTTCGCCATGATCTTGCCACTGAAGAAAAAGTTCGATCCGGATGATCAAATTTACCATCATTTGCATTGAGGAAGAAAGTTGTAAAAGGCTCCTACCATTAAAAAATGAGACAGAGAATGTACTTATAAGAAGCCAAGTTGGATAAGAAGCAATAGGATCAACATTTAAAATTAATTAGGAAACAATTAATAAGCACTTTATATCAAATCATTGCATTTCATTTTTTGATGTGACCAATAGAGTACAATAAAAAACAATATCTGAATCAGAGAATGGAAAGATTCCTATAAAATGTTGTGCTGCTTGTAGATTACTGTTTCCAAATTCCAGCTCTATTATAATCAGTTTCACAGAGATAAGTATTCCAAATAATCCAATAATATTTTTAATGAATTTTATATGGCTTTTGGATAATTCTTCTCAAACAATTACCTCTATCCAAAGATCATATAACTGATCATATAACTGTACAGTATGTTCAAATATTTCAAGTTTCAAACAATGAAATAAAGCAGAAAAAATTATTAATTTCTAAAAAGTTGCATGGATTTCAGTGAAAGCTGTTTGCTGAATAGACATGAAAGTCCTTAATTGTGAAGAATTCTGAAAAAAGTATATTATCATTAAATGAAGTTTCACCTGTAAGTTTGGTACTTTGGTTTCAGAGTTTTAATAAGAAAACAAAAATCTCTTCTTAGTAATTATTTCAGAATGCTTCTGGTGAAACAAAATAATTTCATTTTTTTTCCTATCAGGCACATGTCCATGAAGTCACAGGATTCAAGGATGCTTAATCTTCAGCCAGTTAATTGCAAAAAGCTGATGAAAAACTTTTATACTAGCACAAAGAGGTACATGCCAAAAATGACTAAGATATAATCATGCTGTAGAAGCATGTTTATCATGCTGTAGAATCAAAAAATAAATTATTCAGAACTCGTGTTTGAACCATCAGCTGATATTACTACAAATCAAATTAGTAATAGTTCTATTTTCCCAGGCTTTAAAACAAGATTTATAGCTTCGCTACTATCAAATTTTGCCCTGTTCCTGTTACCCACTTTCAGCAATGAAATCTGCAATTACCAACTATTACTGTAATTTCTCAGTTTTTCAGTGAGCAGCACAATAAAGTGCGCTTAAAAAAGCTGAAAGTATTGAAATAAGAAAACAAAATATTACGTTTACTGTATATCCCTCAACCTGCAATTTAAAAGTTAATCCTGGCAACCCATTTGTAAATAAATCCACCCATTTAATATCACTGTTCCCTTATTTCACATCATCCCTCATCTTTCTTATCTACTAAGTGCAGACCCTAGGCTTGAAAATATTGTTCACCACTATTGTAAAGGGTGCAGATATCGCAATACTATTCTGAATTGTAGCAATGCTCTAGAAGAATATGCTGGATTCGTTTGCGAATCTATCTAGCCAAGTGACTTTAATGGAATTCACACTTAAATTTAAATACAAAATGTTTCCATAATTTTGACAGTCCAGAGTATTAGGTATAGTTGCCAACTTCAATTATTTATAAAAATAGTATATAAATACATACATAAAAATAAAAATGCTGTAGAATAATCTCCTTGGTATACTATCTTATGAGAAGGATGCTCCAGAAATTCAACCTATGATCCACGGTTGCCTGGGGTGGGTGGGTGGGACACAATTTCATCACAGGGGGTCGACAAAGGCTTGAAGAAATGTTATGATTTAAATCTTGAGTTAAGTCTTGGGGGTCATGCTCCATAGGTATTTAAAGGAGGTGAAGAAAAGGTTGAGTACTGATTTAGAGGATAAAATTGCTTGGATTCATTCACAATTGAATAAAAAGTGCAAGTCCAATGGAGATGCTCAGGGAACAGACTTGGGAATGATTTGATTCTGTTGGACCCGAGGAAGAGGATAGGATGCTGTGGAATGCAATTGCCAGTACTTGCATATTAGATCCTGCCACTCCTGACTAAGACCACCTGGGAGGTATCATGTGGGTGGGTCCAAGTGATGGTGAATTCATCCTTGTCAGAGGAGTGTTTCTGGCTTCCTTTCAAGAGACTCTGATGTGCCCCCTACTCAAGAAGCTATCGCTGGACCCTACCATGCTGGACAATTTTCTCCAAGTCTCTCACCTTTCTATCAAATATGGTTGAGAAGATGGTGATGTTGCAATTCCTGAAGACTCTGGAGGAAATGGTTTATCTGGATCCTTTTTAGTCAAGTTTTATGCCCCGATACAGGCCCAAACAGCATTGGTTGCATGTATGGAAAATCTATGGCAAAAGCGGAGGTGGAGGTGATGCATTCATCCTTCTTCTCCTTGGCCTCTCGGTAGCTTTCAGTACCATGAAATCCTTTTTGGGCTAACTTAGAAAATTGAGGGTAGGTGGAACAGTTTTGTGCTAATTCACCTCCTTCCTCTGAGGCCAGTCCCAAGTGGTCCAGGGAACAAGAGATCCAGCTCATGGCCCCTCTTTTGAGGCATACCTTAAGCCTTGGTGCTCTCCCTGTTCTTTTTTAACATCTATATGAAACCACTGACTGAGATCATCTGTCACCATGAATGAGATATCACCAGCAAGCTGATAATATCCCAGCTATATATCTCCATCCTGGATGAAGAGTGTGATGCAGTGGATGTCCTGAATATCTTGCTTGCCCAATTGCATGGCATTTGAATCAAAGAACTGAGAGGCCTGTAAGCAAGCTCCTTTTTCTTGCCATGCCATACTTTTCTATTTGGGGCAAATATTGTCTTCTAAGATTGAATAACTTATATTAGATGGAAGAGAGCAAGAAAGGAGAGTTGCATTTTGCTAGAGCTTCCATACCTAGGCTGAAGCAGTAAGAGATGACTAAAGGGTCATAGTAAAAAATAAATTTTGGGAGGAACTTCTTTGTGCCTAACTATTTTTGTCAGGAATTTTATATTTCAGTTATGGCAGCCTTAGTTTATTCCTCCCGTTCTGTTGTTTTTTTTTTAAATCAGAATGGCCTTTGCCTCTGTATTCATAGGTAAGTGGCAGAGGGGGGATAGCAATCTGTTAGGAAAATATGATGTGATGGTATTGTAACTAAGGTATTAACTAGATTACCAAGCCCATAGATAAATCTGAAGGGCTGGAATGGGAGAAACGTGAATCATATTTTTCTTCTGCTTGACCAACCAAACAAAACAGAGAAAAGGAGCAGATGATTAACGAGATTGATAGAAGAAGGGAACAAATAAATCCTTTGCGAATGGTCTCCTAAATTTGCAGCAAGTACTCCAGGTTACTAGCTCTATTGCTTTATTAGCAGAATAATTCTTGAATGTGAACTTCTAAGCTCTAAAGAACTCCCGATCTTGATCAGAAGTCCGTTCTCACCAAGATACAATTAGCAACATATGGAGTAAGTGTCACTGGCTTCCTTTCGGGTTACCAAGAGGGATGTGATAATACCAAGTTATTGATTTATTTCAGAAAATATTGCTAGAAGCCATGGTCAGTTTATCTGTTTTGTATTGATGTATATGAAGCTTATATTCATGCATCATATATCATATATACAGTATGTATATACATGTATATGACAAGCCAACTTGGTCTAGTGGTTAAGACACCAGACTAGAAAGTGAGAGACAGTGAGTTCAAATTCTGCCTTAGCTACGAAAGCCAGCCGGGTGTTCTGACCCAGCCTTCACAAGAAGTGAGAAACCACTTATTCACAAGTAGAACAAACCCCTTCTTAAAACAGAGCAGGAACAGTCTTTATTCACATTGAATAGGCAAAACCAAAATAATTAGTCACAAACGAGAGTCTTTTCCTCTTCTGAAACAGGGCACGAACAGTCTCTGTTCACATGAGAACTCAAGATAAAAAGTCCTTCAATAATTAAGCCAAACTGAAACAGTCCCTGTTCACCCCGGCTGAGGCAAATTCACTATCTATTATTTCCCAGCAGGGAGACTCAGTTGGCACCTCAAATACAGAGCAATTAGTCCTGATAAACCTGATTCTGACTTCATTGATGAATACTGGAAAACAAATGGTTATCTGCAACAACAGACCACTCCAAATCCTCCTACTATTTATATCCCAGCCAGGGAGAGGCTGGCTATTGTCTATGACGTCTTTTCCCTGAGAGCCGGCTTATTGCCTTCCGTTGCTCTCCTCTCCTCTATATGCACAGGAGCATTTGGGATGGGCCCCATTTGTTCCTCACCCTCACTCAGCTCCAGCCCCGAAGACAGTTGCCTCTCCACCTGGGGAGGGGGGGACAGAAGGCCCCAGCTCTGCATCTGATTCTGCTTCCTCATCAGAGCCTTCCAAAGGCTCCGAAGCTGGCCCAGGCTCCACCTCCCTCTCCTCCTCATCTGACTCTGCTGGCAGCTCTGCTGGCAGCCTACAGGCCACAACTTTGGGTGGCTTTGGGCCAGTCATTCTCTCTTAGCCCAACTCAGTTCAAAGGCTGATGTTGTGGGGAAAACAGGAGGAAGGTGAATTGGAAAATATGTTCACCATTTGACTTATTTGAAAAAATAATAAAAGAGGGATACAAATAAGTAAATAAATAAATAATATGGTAGGTAGATGTAGATATTGATACTGTTATGTACATGACTTTACACATGGTTAAAAAAATGGTAGCATTGCAGTGTTTTCTGTAAATGGAAAGAGAGTTGGTATAGTATAATGAATAAATAATAAATAACATGGAATGGAATATTGCTCATTAGGTGAGTTTCTATTCAGGCCCATCCTTCTCTAGAAGATTCCATTCCATGTCTGCTGAAATGGAGCTTTGTGCAAGAACCTTTTAGAGGCTCACTAAATACATTTCAAACATCTCTTCATGTCACTGAACATGTGTGTCCTTGCACAGCTGACATTTGCACAGGATCGACACCAAAGCAAGACACCTTTGAATTATTTTGCACCGTTCTATTATATTACCTTCTAGTTTAAAACAAAATCTGTGTATAAATCACTGATAAGCTTTCAATAGACCATTTGACACTATCAAATGTAATTCCTATTAGTATGAATAAAATATTTTTTTTAAAAAAATGAAGTTGGCATTTTAAATCACAGCACACTACTGTGCATCTTCATTTTGAATTTTATATGATGGGTTTGAAGCAGAGAGTAGAAGCAGAGTTTGTAAATAAGAAGTGGAGATTATTATTTTAAAAAAAGCAGTAAGGGTAATTACAGGGAATTATGTTAAAATGTAATTATAACTTCCATGGCAAAATTATTTAAGAGACAGAGGCAAACACAGAAAGTAAGAAGATTCAGAGTGAAGGATTAAACCTCCGATAGTTGAACTCCATAAGGGAGGCTATTAAACCAAAGTAATGTGTCTATCTTTTGGATTTTTAATCCTTAACAACTGTGCTATGCAGACTCATCTACAGTTATTACATAGCTTACACATTAAAAAATGTACATAGAAGTGTTGGATATAAATATGAAGTCATAATCATAATAATCACTATCAACTCCTCTAATATTCAGAAAGTATTCTTCCGTGTTTTAAAAAATTGCAACATAATTTTAAATTAAAATATTGTGGCATTTGATGCACAATGGATAAAAAATACATCCATAATTGTGCATTAAATTCCAAAATATTTTCATTTCCCTTCTTGTGAAATATATCTGTTTTATCAAAAAGGAGATTAGAATCCAAACTAAAGTAATAAAATTTGAAGAACATTTGAAGAATGATGATGGCATTTTGATCCATGTATTGTTCAAGGATGTATAAATTAGTTTTGCTCACTTATACAAAGGTGGACAAATTCCCCAATAATCCTTTTTTTTCCAGTGTAATTTTTTTGTTTTTGTTTTTGTATACATTACGTATATTGTCAGTTGATTTCTATTCTGCGTTTTCAGAATCATATTTATGGATATAACATTCAGTTGCACCAGTTCTATGGTTAGCATGATGATAAATTTGGAAATCTGTTACTTTATAATTCGCAGTCGTAAACTCAACTGCCTCTCCCACCCGCAATCTTTTTGAGTTCCTGTTCTAGAATTGTTGAATAATCGCAATCTCTGTCCTTGGTAACAATGGTGCACAAAAAGGTGTTTTGTGATAGAATAGATAAAGCCTATAAGGCCTCTTGAATGAATACTTTCTAGTCCACTGTTTCTTGAAAATGGAGAAAATGTTACTCCTAGGGCAGAACCGAGTAGTTTCATTCTAGACTTAGGTGTTTATTGGCTGGTCTTTCCTCTTTCCTCCTTAATCTCAGTTCTTCAATCGCTACACCACAATACTCTTCATGTTCTTTTTAGGAACAATGACCTAATGTCTTTTTGGCTTGAAATTAGACTATGCTCCATTTTATCTTTCTTCTTTTATTCCTTGTATACTCCTCTAGTGACTCTTGCTATTGTGTAGGACACAGGTATCAATCTCAAGGCCTGAAGGCTGAGTCCGGCCCATGGGGCCACTCTGGAAACAGCGGAGGACTGCCTGCGGTGCCTCTGCTAGCGAAAACAGAGGGCAGAGGTTAGCAAAACAAAATAAAAGCAAAACAAAATAAAAGCAGGCATGTTTCCCCTTTTGCATTTGAGCATGCAAGAAGGGACAGGAAAGGAGAAAGAAAAAGAAAAAGAAGGAAAGATGGGAAGAGAGCAAGGAAGGAAAAAAGAAGGAAAGAGGGAAGGAAGAAGACAGGAGAATGAAGAGGGAAGGAAAAAGAAAAGGAAGGAAGGAAGGTCTTGCTTTAGCAATTGGCCACCAGCAGCCAAGAGGTATGGTGAGGCTCCTCTAGAGGACAAGGGTTTGGCTCACTCCCTGGTCTCACCTTTGTCTCCTGGGAGACAATGGATCCGTCCAGCCCCGTCCACCATAGGTGCCCCTGACATGAGTGATGTCGAGCTGGCCATGCCCACCCTGGCCATGCCCATTCCGGTCCTTACAAGGTCAAACACAACCCTGATGCAGCCCTCAATGAAATCAGGTTTGACACCTCTGTTGTAGAACCTTTGGAGGTCCCTTGTTCCCCCACTTCCAAGAATTGACCTGTGCGATCGAATCGGTCTTTGGGAGGTAATTGGCAGGAAACGGTCTCTCAGGTACCCAGGTCCGATGCCATGAAGGGCTTTATAAGTAACGACTAGCACCTTGAAGCGTGTCCGGAGCCCAATGGGTAGCCAGGGCAGTTCGCAGAGGATAGGAGTAATGTGGGTGTACCTAGGTGCACCCACAATCACTCGCGCGGCTGTGTTCTGGACTAACTGAAGTCTTCGAGCACTCTTCAAGGGCAGCCCCATGTAGAGCGTGTTACAGTAATCCAGTCTTGAGGTCACGAGGGCATGAGTGACAATCTGCAGGGCCTCCCAGTCCAGTAGGGTCGCAATTGGTGCACCGGGCGAATCTGGGCAAAGGCCCCCCCTGGTCACAGCCAACAAATGGTGTTCTAAAGTCAGCTGTGGATCGAGGAGTACTCCCAAATTGCGAACCCTCTCTGAGGGGCGTATAATTTCACCACCCAGCCTGAGATATGGAGTAGTTAGCCAATCTTTGGGAGGGAGCATCAATAGCCACTCAGTCTTGTCGGGATTGAGTGCAAGCTTGTTCGTTCCCATCCAGACCCTGACAGCCTCCAGGCACTGGCACATCACTTCTACTGCTTCACTGAGTTGGCACGGGGCGGACAGATACAATTGTCCGCATATTGGTGGTATTTAATCCCGTGCCGGCATATGATCTCACCCAGCGGCTTCATGTAGATGTTAAATAGGAGGGGGAACAGGACCGAACCCTGCGGCTCCCCATAATTGAGGGGCCTAGGGGTCGACCTCTGCCCTCCGACCAACATTGACTGCGACCTGTCCGAGAGGTAGGAGGAGAACCACCAGAAGACGGTGCCTCCCACTCCCACCTCCCGCAACTGTTGCAGAAGGATACCATGGTCGATGGTATTGAAGGCCACTGAGAGGTCAAGAAGCACAAGGATAGAGGAGTGACCCCTATCCCTGGCTCGCAGAGATCATCGATCAGCACGACCAAAGCGGTTTCCGTGCTGTAACCAGGCCTGAAACCGGACTGAAAGGAATCCAGATAATCGGTTTCATCCAAGGACCGTCGGAGTTGAAAGGCCACCACTTTCTCAACAACCTTCCCTACGAAGGGGAGTTTGGAGACTGGACAATAGTTGCTCAAAATGGCTGGGTCCAGAGACGGTTTCTTCAGGGGCGGTCTCACCACCGCATCCTTCAGGAGGAGCGGGAAGGATCCCTCATGGAGAGAGGTGTTAACTATCATCTGGATCCAGCCGCGTGTCACCTCCCTGCTGGTCGAAACCAGCCAGGAGGGGCACGGGTCCAGTATACAGGTGGAGGCACTCACCGCTCCCATGGCCTTGTCCACTTCCTCAGAAGCGACAAGTTGAAACTCAGTCCATAAGCTCCGCTCAAGACCTTCCCCCGGTACCTCGGCTAGTACCGTGCAATTGGAGTCCAGCTCTGTCCGAATCCGAGCGATTTTATCCGTCAGAAACTGAACAAATTCCTCAGCTCTATCTTGTAAAGGATCCTCCGCGTCCTTCCCTTTCAAGAGGGAGCGGTTTATTCTAAACAAGGCGGCTGGGCGTGATTCTGTGGATGCAATAAGAACGGCAAAATGCGAACATTTCACCACTTGTATTGCCACGAGATAGGCTCTGATATAGGCTCTCATCAGTGCTCAGTCTGACTCAGATTTACTGGCCCTCCAGTGGCGCTTTAGGCGTCTCTTTTGGTGCTTCATCTCCCGGAGTTCCTCGGTGAACCAAGGAGCTCTCCTGGATCCACTACCTCGGAGACGTCGCAAGGGCGCAATCTGGTTTAGAGCCCCCGTCACCGCTATATTCCAAGCAGCGACTAAGGACTCGACCAGACTGTGGATGAGAGTGTCAGGTATTTCTCCAAGTGCCGTCTGAAATCCCATAGGGTCCATCAGGCATCTGGGGCAGAACCACCTAATCGGTTCCTCCTCCCTACAGTGGGGGATTGGTTTCCGAAAGTCAAGCCTCAGTAGGAAGTGATCAGACCATGACAAGGGCAAGATCTTAATACTCCTCAAATCTAGATCACGCCTCCACTGCTTCGAGAGGAATACGAGGTCAAGTGTGTGACCCGCTGAGTGAGTCGGACCCTGAATTACTTGGGTCAAGTCCATGGCTGTCATGGAAGCCATGAACTCCTGCGCCCCATCAGAGCGTTCACCGAGCATAGGCAGGTTGAAGTCCCCCAGCACCATAAGCCTGGGGAACTCTACCGCCAGCTTGGCTACTGACTCGAGGAGTGAGGGGAGGGCTGTTGTAACGCTGTTGGGAGGTAGGTACGTTAACAACAAGCCCACTTGACCCCCAAGGTCCAACTTCACCAACAGGGACTCAAACCCGACAAGCTCCGGAGCAGGGATCCTACGAGGAACTAATGACCGTTGGATGATGGCAGCCATTCCCCCACCCCTTCCCTGGGGTTGCGGCTGATGAAATACCACCTCTGACTGCCCCACCCCCATCTATTCACTGCCTCCCGAGTCCCAGCTGATCAGGAGGAAATGGGGATTCTGTAGTAACCTTCCACTGGAGTGGGGTGGGAATGGAAATTTTACAGTATCCTTCCTTTGGAGTGGGGTGGGAATGGATGTTTTGCAATATCCTTCCCCTGCCATGCCCACCAAGCCATGCCATGCCCCGTCCACCAAGCCACATCCACAGAACCAGTAGTAAAAATTTTTGAATCCCACCACTGATGTGCATGTGTGAGCAGGAACAGGACACTGTTACCCCAAACATTTTAATTCCTTGGGTTGGCCTTGTTATGTCAGAACAGTCTCATTATATTAACTCCTACTGTGAGCCTTCTCTTTCTCTAGGTAATTGTAATGACATAATGGTTACACTGGAATATTAGGATTCTTTGTTTCCCTAAAATTTCAGTTCTATAATTAAACCACATTTAAAAAAAACACAGCAGACAGCTTTATCTACAGATACGAAAGAGAAAAATGGCAAAAATACTTACAATGCGAACAAGCCAGGCTAATGTACAGGTAGATGTAGAATAATGAGTGTTATAATGATAAGGTGGAGTTTGATCATTTTCCCATGTCTCATAGCGTTCTGCATAAAATACTGCTCTCTTTGGGTTTAAAGCACCAATGGGCTGTAAAGAGAATAGATAAATAAGCTTTATAAACCTGCATTCAATTTTTCTTCTACATTCTTTAATATTCACAGTATATGACATTCAACAGCCAAAAACTGATAACTCATTCTATTTTACTGTAATATGGTTGGACTGCTTGGGATGGAATGGGAATTTGATGTGAGAAGCTTGAATTACTAAACACGCTATTTCTTCTGTGTGATACATCTACAAATGTCATGATCATTTCAAAGGGGAAAAAAGCAGGAGAGATATGGTAGCATCTTTTCAAACTAACATGTTTTATTAAAGACTATAGCTCACTTCATGGGTAGCTAAATTCATGAAGGATTTAAACAGGAATAAGAGATAGAGATAGGTAGATAGGGATGTAGGTAGGTAGGTAATGAGGTAGGGAGAGAAAGAGAGAGATAATAGGAAGATAGCAATTTTGCAGATACAAGTTACATGTGAGACACAAAAGTATATTTTCAATTCATACTTGTTTTCTGAGACTTTGCTCAACTGTGCTGATTAAGTTTCCTTGTTTGAAAACACTTATTCTGAAATCTATAACAGAGTATCCTTGGAAGTTAAATTATCCTGTTGGTCCTTGTTTTGTTATGTAAATTTTGTATCCATTCATTCTTTTGACCTATGTTTTTCCATTATTTGTCCTACATAGAATCCCTGAGTGTTTGGCACAGAAGGGAACTTGAAGGTCTTTTAGTTCTATCCCCTGCCCAAGCAGGAAACCTTATACCATTCCAGACTAATGTCTGTTCAATCTCTTCTTAAAAACCTCCAATATTGGATGCTTACAACTTTTGAAAGTAAGCTATTCCACTGATTAATTGTTCTCATTGCCATGAAATTTCTCCTTCATTCTAGGTTGGATTTCTCTTTGATAATTTCCCATCGGTTACTTTTCGTCTTGCCCTCAAAGCTTTTGAAAAGCTTTGTTACAGCTTTTCAAATATTGGAAAACTGCTAGTCCTTCTCTTCATTAGACTAGACATACCAAATTGATGCAACTGTTCATCATAAGCCTTGAGCCCCATAATCTTCTTTGTTGCTCTTCTTTGCACTCTTTCCAGTGTCTCAACAACTTTTTGTATCATGGTGACCAGAACTGGACATATAGACTGGCTTCTATTAATATCTTTACTTATGTCTAATTGTTCATAGATCTGTTGCTTGATTATCTTTTCCAGGATCTTCCCAGGTTCTGTTAGGGTAACTAATCTGCAGTTTCCTGCAACCATTTATTTCCTTTTTTGAAGATGGGAACCACATCAGCTTTTTTCAGACAGATCATGGTCCATACCATAATGGGGGAAGAGCATGTAAAGGCATCTCCAATTTTCTGTGTGGTAGTGCTAATGATGTAAATGTGGATGCAAAGTAAACATTTGAGTTTTTTACAGGGCATGATTCTATGTTAGCATCACTTTTCAGTTGTTGCTTGCTATGTGTGAAAATCTTGTTGGATCTGTATTTTAGTATTGATCTGTCACTTAGTGCTAAGAAACTGAAGTATCATTATCTAGTATGTTTACTAAAGTGTTTGTTTGGCCCATCCTCTCTCAGCCCAAGTCACCTCACAGAGTTGTTGTGAGGAAAACATACAGAGGAAGGAGTATTAGATAAGTTTACCATCTCCAGTTGTTTATAAAAAATAAAGACAGGCTATAAACAAAGCAACATTCTTTAGAAAGGAAAAATTGAACAGATCCTCCTCTTTTTTGGCCTATTTAGTATATTGAAAATGTTTTTTTAAAGTTTTCTTATACTAATTGGTTCTCTTAATATGCTGTGAATAGTGAACACTGATATATTATGAAAGCTTGTAGCAGTACACTAAAGAAAACACAGAAAAATGTGTCCTTTTGTCTTATATTCTAGGAAATACTAATAACCTTATCAAACTCTTTTGATGCTTTCATAGTATATCCACAATTTTATCAGAAGAGAAACTTCTGATTTCCTGTGGAAATTGATAATTTGCCTCAACTTATTGATTGATTTATTTTAACTATCATTGAATGACAAGTTCAATTTTTCTCGTATATCAGGGAAACAGACAATACATATTTTAATGGAATTTCCAATTATTAATTTATATGTACATATGCACATATAAAGGACTTTACATTTTCCATAAAATAAATCAAATAACTGTTGAACCAAATCACTTAACACTGTTCTTTAATTTCCACCCCATTGAACCCACCCACACCAGTATTTTATTCAATTATTACTTTAACCTAGATAATTTAGAACCTGCTCCAAAATCAATTTACCCCATTCAGTCCAGTCATCCCCATCATTATTGCTCCTAAATCATATTAAATTCGTAATCAATTGGGTCTCCAGTGCTGTTCCTTTTTGAATGGTGGATTTCATATTATGAGACAAGGAAACCAGATGGGGAGATTTGTGGCTGACCTGATTTTCTCTTCTGTTTCTTCTTTATTAAGCCATTCAAAAGTAATCCACTGAAAGAAATGAGCTGAGCAATCTATTCCACAGTGCAAATTTTAACTTCAAAAATGATGTCGTTTTTATTTCCTATAAAGGGACACTACATGGAAAAATGACTGGCAGTGACCCATTTTGGTACTATTTATCTTCTAAATAAAATATTAGTGAGATAACTTCTCTCTACTCATAAACATTTGAGATTTTAGTTAATATTGTACAGCAGAAATCTCAGCTTAGCTCAGTGCATTTCTTTGTATAGATAATACTAATATAATAAATATTTTTTTAAATAAAAACTTTTTAAAGAATTTAAGCTACAATAAATTTTAGGAATATATGTATTAGTTAACCCAAAATTAAATGTTAAAATAAATATGACAATAATGTTATGGTCATACATTCATTGTTTTATTCCACAACCTAACAAATTATTCATTATGTTTATTTAAAAGATACATCTAGAAAGACTCTTCATAAATATAACTACTATAACTTTTAAGTATACTACAACTTAAGTTACTATAAATCTAATCAAAATAATGCATAGAAGATACTGATTACACATTTTGGATACACTGAATTAGTTCTAGGTTGCTAATAAATGTTTAGTAAATATGAAACAATCTATATTTGTTTCAGATTCTTTAAACAAAACAAAACAAAAATGTATTTTACATGTTCTGTCTTGCAGTTAATTTTAGTTTTAAGTTAATATACCAGGATTTTGGTTTCCCTAAAAATTCTGATTGTTTAATACTTTGCTGTGTTAAGGGTATGCTAATAGCTTTCTCATGTGTGCAAAATATTTTAGTAATCCCTTAGGATCAAGCTTATCTGATGCAGATTGCACTGCAAGACCTCACTAAACATTCTTGAAAGGAAAGCATGACCCATTTCTTAATCTTTTCCAGGCATTTTCCAACTACTGGAAGAACAATAAAATAAATATTTACATTTTTATTTTATTCAGGTTTCAGAGGCTACCCAATCTTTTTTAGTTTTCTTTGGTTCACTATTTTGTACAACAAAAGTAATCCTTGGAATATAAATTATTCCTTTAGTATTAGTTAATAGTTAAATCATCATTTCTCTACTGCTTTGCCTTCTTGATTATTCAACAAGATACAGCCTAGCCTTGAACTGATGTAATAGGATTTGGTAAATTTCATGCAGCAAAGGTTGATGCAACATTTGATACAATTGCCAGAATAGCTGTTGAGGTTACAATAATAGGGCCTAACATTTTATTTTAAGTATGTTTGAGATCAGACTTGACAGGAAAGGAATGTTGTATGGTAATCATAGCAGGGATTGGAATTGGGAGTTTTACTTCAGTTGTTAATGGCACATAATCCTTCATTTCTCTTTCATGACCCCTAAAATAGAAATAAGTACTTACTATGCGATGGTTTTGCCTGCTGCTTTTAATTGCTGCTTTTACTGTGATGCATTTTCTTGGCATGACTATTTTTATATATTATTTGAAAACTGTTCTGGGAATTGTTTTGGTGAAAAGCACAATATAATTGTTCCAAAACAAAGAAAGACAGTTTGAAAAAACATAAATGGCATGTTCAACTACAGCATACTACTAGGTTTTATAAAAAATACTTTAACTATACACCAAATTACATGGGAGTAAATCTCAATGAATCTAATGGAAATTATTTCTCCTTAGGCATGTAGAGGAATACAGTAAAAAGTAGATGTGTGAATCAGTGACTTAAATGCTTCTGTTCAGTATTAATTGCCAACAGGATAGATTCTAGTATGATTTTAATATTCTTTACATAGCAGGTTAGCCTATTTTCATTTTATACAAAAGACCAAGAAATTCTGATTTCAGCAAGCTTTCAATTATTTTACATTTGAATTCTGCTCCTGAATATTAGTTTTTTAAAAACACATCCATTCTTTTAACTATTTATTAATTGTTTATGCCACCCGTCTCCCCTACCCAGCTCATCAAATCCATAAATGCTAGTTAAAATCCATGAGAACTAGTGGCATCTGAACAACTCATAATGTCAAATGGTAACACCAAAACACTTGATGCAAGTAAGCTGCATCATTTATGTGAAGATGTTATGACATTCAGATTAATATTTGTACACCTTGTCTCTCTTGTCTATGCCTGTGAACATAGTGTAGTCTTCCTGTAGATCTCATTCTGTTCTATCTTCTCATCTGAAGGCACCTTTGAGATTGTCTATAGTAATATTTAGTTTGCCCCCCAAACTCAGTATGTCTTTTAATATTAGCTGTTGAGAACATATATGGAAGGCTGCTATTGTCCTCATATTGTGCTGGTGAGTTTTTTGCAAAATAGCATTGTCTTGAAGAACACCAATAGTGCCATTGCTAGATAATGTATATGCAAATGGGGTAGTTAACTATTTATTCAATTTTGGAAAAAGCTCTAATTTGAGGTTCTATGCAGTATAGTGTCAATTTAAACGAATGCAAGGCGTTGTTCTTAAATATTATTATGCAATATTATTGTGAACTGTTTTTCCTGGAAAAGCCTCATTTGACAGGACATCTGAAGAAAAATATTACTTATTACTTGACATTTCACTTACTAACGTTCTGTGAAATAAATATTATCTTGGAGATTTGCTTTGTTAACATATATACAAGTTCGCAGATCTATAGAGGGATTCAACTATAACCGTTTTGATTCAAATTGTACTAGCTTTTTTTCTGTATGTTGACAAGCATGTTATATAAATAATTCTTTTCATGTATTATATTATTTCATATTATATACATCATATATTATTTGACCCAAGAATCTGATCTTTGATAAATACACAGTTCTCTCATATAGACTGTCAAATATTTATTTAATGATTTAAATGTTCCTAGGACCTAACTGATTACTGCTTCTTTCAGCACAATTAGAAACAGATATGGTAACGGGACAATTCTAATAACTTTAAAGTTAGAAAGTTAATATGATTAACTGCTTAAGTAAAAATTGAATTTCGTATGGGAAAGAAATTTTGTTCAGTACCCAATTAAATAAAAAGTTATACATTGAAAAGCTTTAGCATTGTTGTAGTCAGACAGTTACTGAACCAATATATTTGGTTGTATTAAGAAATCTTGCTTGAAAAAAACTCACACTTTCATTTATTTATTAATTTGAAAACCTCAATATATTACCCCCTTTTCTTTAAATTAAATCATAACATAAGTAACTCATTATGCTTATTATCCGCTTGTAAATAATTTTGTGATTAATAATAATAAATATTTTTGGCAGATTGCGGTGTTTGATATGTTTCATGTTGGTTATTAGAAGAATTTGTCATTAGTGTTGGAGCTAGAACCTATAGTATTTTGCATGATTGGAAAAATGAAGGAAATGCCTATTTATACTTTAATGAGCAGAGGTGATATAGGATGCTAAAGTCATATACGAATAGCATCATATAATGCATTATATAATTCTATATAAAACATTTTAAACTATTTTTCTTAGAGGAAAACTAAATAAAAATAAAAATTGCAGAAGTATTTCTTATTTGAAAATTTAGTGGTATTCTTACAGGAAGATCCAATCAAGTTGAAAATAAGCAGATCTCCCAATGGCTTGTTCATGCCGAGATAATCTATGGATCTATGACAGTCTCTTTCATTAGCTTTTCAACTTGTCAAACAATAAATGTAACCTCTGACCTTTTGTATGTCTTGAATATAACTTGAAGTCTCAAATGTCTAACTGATAAAACACCTTGACAAATACTTTGCCTTATTTTTCAAACGTACAATATATACATATATATATACACACACACACACACACACATACACACACACACACAAACACAAATACTGTTTTTTTTAAAAAAAATTGGAAGCATTGCTTATTTGTAACATTTCCTATTCAGATCAGCAATTAACAAAAGCAGAAACCAGCCTTTAAAACTGGTAATATAAAGCTGTATCTTTACAATGACACACAAAATTATCCTGATTTCTAAAACCAGACTTCCAAAAACTGTTCCTGGGGCTATTTTGAATAATTACAGAACTAATTATGTACTTTAAAAGTAACTTTGTAGGTCACTTCCTAGAAAAAGAGAAAGGAAATGCCTTATTTAAGGGCAAAAGAGCAGAAATAGAATATTTACATATGAGGAAAGATGAATGTGTATAACCTATTTGAATTAGAGACCAACCTATATTTAAATATGATCATGTTTTCAATTGACAATGTAATTCTTAAATATTTGTTTCTTTTAGAATTATTTATTGATTTTGAACAATAAATAATTCATTTAAAATAAGCTCCTAAAACACTTCCCCCCTTCCATTCAATCATGTCTACTTCCCAGATTCTATCTGGACAAGTAGTTTTCTTGGTTTTCCAGAAGTGGTTTGTCATTAGCTTCTTCCTAGGACTGAGAGTAAGAAAAGTGACTTGCCCAAAGTCACCCCTGACTTTGTGTCCAAGGTGGCACTAGAACTCACAAGCTCCTGGTTTTAGCTAATAAAACAGGATATTTAAAACACTTAAATGTAATTAAAACATTCTGTAAACTGCTATATTTCATGTACTTTTTGAATAACTACACCTTTCGTTACATTAGAAATTAATTTTGAAAATAAGGGGATTCAAGAAAAGTGGGCTTTCTGGACTTGAGATACTGTAAAGTAAGCAATACAAGCAAAGGGACCACTTCATCAATTTAGTATTTTAGTACTGATGCTAACAGAAACTAATCTCTTAGCCTTTGTTAGACATTTTTAATGTTATTACACTGCTATTGTATATATGTATACACATATATGTGTACAGTGCTATATTTATTTACCCATTCATCCAAATATCGATGAACGCACTCTGAAGAAATTCTAATGAGAAATATTAGAATGATTCTTCATAATTTTTGCACTATATTATTTCTAATACAATATTCAATAACAACGAAATTAGTGCTAAATATATACAGTAAATGCATCCATTATATTGCTTAATTTAAATGTGTTGTGATTTTTGTTAATAACATTGCAATAGAATAGAAAGTAGGAAAGAGAATACTTTTAAAATACATTATTCAATGAAGTGGTTTTTCCAGTTTCTAAAAGTAATTTGATGATAACAAAGAATAGATGTTTACAATTTTCTTAGAAGTTGATTTTATATTCCAAAATCTACCCTAAACATAACATAACATACGTGATTTGCTAAATTAAATTGAAATTAGTGTTTTACTTTTTGAATTGATTTATTTTATATAGCAAAAGTTTGAAGTGTATTGCAACACCCAATCTGACTCAGTCACTGAGACCACATCGGATCATGCAACATTATCCTGGGACACATATATTTGCTTTCATTCGTGAAGAGTATTATACCATTCTAATATGGCCACAGAATTACGGTAGAATATATTAGAAAAAACCATAACTGAGTCAACATAACATCAGTCAAATATTATGCATCCCTTTCCATAGAAGAAAAAAAGATGTAGATAATAACAACTTTCCTTAGGTAACAGACAGTTCTGCTATAAACAGTTCCCTGTAATTACTGTTACTGCTCAGATTTTTAATGATATTTCACTTATTTCACAAACAGGTGGCTAAGAAGTGAAGTTCATTTTATTTATATCTTATACATAAATGTATAAGATTAGCTGAATTGTTAATATAAAGTAACATCTAATCCAAAAATCCCTTCTATGAATACAAAAAGTATTTCTCAGCAGCATTTTAAATTAAATATAATTCCTATAGTTATTTGGTGACTCCTCTGTGGGCACTAGTTTTTTCTTTTTTAATCACATAAAAGTGATTAATGCTTCAAGTCATATTCAATACAAAGAAATCAGAAATCTTGCTGGTCTGAAAATAGTGCTATAAATGAAAAGGAAGATAATAAAGACCCATCCAATTATCATAACTTTATGTGAGAGAACCCGCTAGGAGTAATGATCAGTTTTGATACGATAATTTGTGGTTGTATGTACCAAAAAAGCTGTGTGTGTGTGTGTGTGTATGTATGTATGTATGTATGTATGTATGTATGTATGTATGTATGTATGTACACACACACACACGTACATACATACCGTATTTTTCAGACTATAAGATGCACCTTTTTTCTCAAAAAAGAGGCTGAAAATCTGGGTACGTCGATACAGCATTTTTGCCTCCCAAAGCCCCACCCCTTCACCAAAATGGCCATGCATACCCTTATGGAGGCTTTCAGAGAGCTCTGGGGGGCTGGGGAGGGCAGAAATGAGCAAAAAACAGGCCATTTTTTACCCTCCCACCCCCCAGCATCACTCTATAAGCCTCCATAAGGCTATGCATGCAATTTTTTTGACAAAAAACGGGCCCGGTTTTTGCTCATTTTTGCCCCCCCCAGGAGTACTCTGCAAGCCCCCCCAAGGCTATTCATGTGTTGTTGTTTTTTAAAAAATGGGCTGTTTTGGGTAGGTTTGCAGAGTACAAAAACTCCCCCCCCCCTTTTGGAAAGCTTTTTAACTGATTGATGAGAATTACATTGATCAAGTGCTGTGCCAGCAGAAATAAAGTCAGGTGCTGCAGATTGTCAGTGATTTCCTTCTCCAGCACATGGATAAATACACCTGGAAACATCTACCTACCTACCTACTCTCTCTCTCTCCCTACCTACCTACTGTATTTCTATCCCCCTCTCTCTATCCCTCTACCTACCTACCTACTCTCTCTCCCTACCTATCTACTGTATCTCTCTCTCTCTATTTCTCTCTCTCTATCCCTCTACCCACCAACCTACCTATTCTCTCCCTACCTATCTACTGTATTTCTCTCTCTCTATCCCTCTACCTACCAACCTACCTACTCTCTCTCGCTCTCTTCCTATCTACTGTATTTCTCTCTTTCTATTTCTCTCTCTATCCCTACACACACACTCTCTCTCCCTCCCTACTGTATTTCTCTCTCTCTCTCTATTTCTCTCTCTCTATCCCTTTATCTACCTACCTAACTACTCTCTCTCTCTCCTTCCCTCCCTCCCTACTGTATTTCTCTCTCTTTCTCTCCCTCTCCATCCCTCTATCTACCTACCTACTTTTTAAAAAAAATTGCCTCTTCAAAATCTTGGTACATCTTATACTCCGGTGCGTTTTATACTCCGAAAATATAATACATACATACATACATACATACATACATACATACATACATACATACATACATACATAGTAAAGTAAAACATTAGTTAAACAGTTGCCAGTCAGAATAGACAGAACTAATGAGCTACATGTAGGACAAACTTACAATATTTTCTTAATAAAGTAAAATAGAAAAATAAAACAATGTAGCAAGAAAAGTTAATTTTCTGTTTTATAGTTCTTTTTTTCTTGTCAATTTCCCAGATTTGGTAAGTATACTAAATAAATATCCTAGGCATACAACAGCTTTTAGCCATATGATTTGAAGACATCAGCATTAGTTTTAAAATCTTGAGATGAATGTGTAATTAGAAAATGTTTTATTTGTGTGTGCCATTCAATCACAGTTTTCAATCTCAGTATTTCATATCTCATATTGAGATATCAGTCTATCCCAATATGGCTTTAAGTATTTGGAATGTCTTCTTTCTCTTCAAAGAAATGAATGGAATATTTTTGTATTTACTACTAAATGTCCGTAACATTTAACTGGACAAAACAGGGTCACAGAGCAACAATTTTTGAACCAAAGTATCTCAAAGGGAGTAATTTATAGTAGGGGTCCTCAATCCCCAGGCCACAATCCACTACCGGGCCATCACCTATTTGCAACCAGGCTACATTAGCAGCAGGCTGGCACACAAGTGCATGTGTGCAGCTCATCTTGCACAAGCGGTGGGCCAGCATGTGTGCAGATGTGTGCAGTGTCCCATGTGCGCATGCTGTCCCGCACTTGTGCAAGTTGAGCTGCGCATACACGCCATCCTGCAGCTCCTCATGCCACTCAGTTCCCCTTTCTCCCCTGCTGGGCTGTCAAGCCACAAAGTTTGGGGACTGCTGACTTATAGAATACATCCCAAATCTAGAGCCCATGTCTGTTGTGGGAGTGAAATTTGGCAAATTTTCTGGCCCTGGTTTCAATTGCAGATAGACTGGTCACACCTAGGACTCAAGTGGAATAGTCCATAAGCTGGCAAGAAGTTGCAAGTTGTTCTTGCTCATTTTATTTGCCTTTGGTCATTCCGTTTCTCTTTGTAGGTTAGGAAATATCTCTGAAACAATGACTCAATGGATCACAGGTTATCTGGTGATAATTTAAATTGCTTTCCCAAAAGCTAGGATGTATATTTTCTTTCACAGAATAGAAATAAGTTCATCATTTCAATAAACACGCAATTGAAACATACCTTTGAAAGATCTCTGAAGTTTCCTGGCAGGGTTAGATCCAACTCCTCAGATTCATAATTTGTTAATACCCATGGAAACACAGGATACTGATTGAGATCATTATAGGTACGTCCTGATAAAATAATATAAAAATAATGGATGTTTGTTTAAACTAACAACTTTATCAAAACAGCAATCAAAACAATTGTTCTTAAGTCATTATCAAACATATTATATTTCATCTGATGGAACTAAACAACTACAGCCTATTAAATTATAAGTTCAAGCAAACTACTGACAACATAATATATGTCAGTATTCAAATCTTTCTCCCTTGTACCAAAAGAAGCAGATTCAATTCCAAACGCCTAAACAAGCCTAAACAAGTAGTATATTGGGATTAGACAGGTATATAAACTTAACTAATAATGAAAGAGTTTGTATGTGCATAACCTATGTGCAGAATAAGCATATAAATCATGGTAGCATCTACCTATGATTCTATTTTCATTTAATATGCATCAAAAGTATTATACTAGATCATACACAAAAAGCTGAAATGTGAATTCTAGGCATGTGCCTTTACTCAGGATGAATTAATTCTCTCCTGACAGGTTAATTAACTGTACTCTTCTCCACTTATACTTTTCGCACTTTAATATATGATGCCTAATTTTTTTAAAATGTTATTTACAAAATGATATACCTACCCAATTAACAAAACAATCTTTACATTTAAAAAAGAACTTTAAACAATTAGAAAAAAATACAACTCCATGAATAAAAAAATACAAAGATAAGCAAAAATCTATCTTATATTGTATAATAGTCACTCGTCTACTAATAAACACACATAAATATATTTATAAATAAAATCAGTATAAAATATTATTGTAGAACATCACAAATTCTCTGCCACAGTAACATATATTTCTGCATCCTTTGATTAGATAATACCGTCTTTTCCAAAACAGATAGATAACACTTTTTATCTATGAAGTGCCTAGTTTGTTAAAAGACATCACTATGCATAATCTTTTTGTAATTTAAAAACATCTCATAACTTTCATTAATCTTCAAAACAAATGATTGTGAAGCTATTTTAGAAGGCTTGAACCAATGCATGCAGATTTAACTTTGAATGGTGAATGCCACTGGAAGGAACAGTGAAATCTGCAGAGGTTACTTCTCACATTCCTCTATGCGCCTGCTTGAATATTTATACCTCTGCGTATAAAAGGAACCTATTTATCCCCAGGAGAAATCTTACATTTCCACTTATAGTTAGCAGTACAATGGTAGTTAGGAGGCCAAAAAGGCTGAGAGGCCTATTTTATTTGTTACATTGTCCCTGATAACTTAAGCTTTCTGCTACTTTCTCCACTACAAAATGAACTACAGAAATACACACATTTTACAATATTGACATATAATTTACTTATACTGAAGAAGCAAATTTTTTCAGTTAAATTTACAAAGATTAGGATTAAATTCTGAATATTAAATATTAATCTTAATCATTACGAGCCGATGACACTAAATGACTTGAACAATAAAACCTAAGACACAGGGAAAAAATGAAATTTCAGAAATGTTTCTTCATTAAAGTAACTTTAATTAAACCATCCAATTTAATGTTTTTATATGGCACTTTAGTTTTGAAGGAAACTGATATAGAGACAGCTGACAAAGAAATTATAACTGCAATTCCTTGGTGAAAATGTTAATGACAGCAAAATATTGTTTAATTAGATGATTGCAGCATCTGGATTAACACTCTTTAAAAGCGATGTTCCTGTGCTTGTCTGCTTCTTCACACTTTACAGACATTTTGTCATCTCTAGGTCATTAGGAAAGAATTTTTAATGGTTTTTCTAGAAGCAAGCAGTTCAAGTTACATCTAATTAGATGACAATAATAAGCCCAACACATGCAGTACCTAAATATATACATAATTAACCAGTGAGGGCTTGTACATTACAGAGTAAAAATGTGGAAAATGCTAAAAAGGAAGGCGGGAACAAGGGGGAGAAATGAGGGGGAGAAATGAGTCTGAATTCATTACCTGAACATGTCAGTTTTAGACTAAAATGTAAAGATACTTTCCATACTAAATAAGGGTGAAATATTCCTCATCCTTTTTATACATCTCTTTTATTTATTAAAGCATCTTATATGCTCTACCTAAGCAATAATGTTCATCTTTTCTAAGGACTATTTTTAACAAAGTATTTAGATTGCTTTTCTGTCTTCGGTATTTTCATTTATAATATACTAGGTATATTGATTTTAAACCTAACATTAAATGCATTCTGGTATGTAATGCAATAAGTCTTCTTCTTACAAATAGTTTCAAATATTCCAGTGACGAGTACTGTAGTAGACAATTTACTTCAAATATTATGCTATTTTATATTGTTTCTAAGTTCAGAAAAATAATAAGTTGTGAATGCTTATTGTTTGAAAAGCAGAGTTTTTGTTCTATTTATTTTACTATTCAGTGAGATAAATAAAATAGTAATCTTTACTTCTGCACTACATAAATCAAAGCGTCTCTGGGAACTAAACGTAGTATATAATCCAGTCAGGAAGTCTTAAGTCTACAAAATAAAGACAAAAACCAGGCAGAGAGAGTATAAAACTTAGCATGATTGATAAGTAACAGAGTGCTATGTTTACCTTTGGAAAAAAACACACAGAGTTGTAAACATGATGAAATATGTTCAGTGACAAGAAGGATATGAAAGAAGCAAAAACCTTAGAAACATAATGCAATTAAAATACAATTGTTTGTCAAAATGAGATTCCGCAATGTAAAAGGACTCTAAATTTCAGATCTATTTATGCAAATGAAGAGAATTTTGCATTAGCAAACCATCTTAGATTAATAATTATAATTTTATTCTTTAATAGAACATTGAAACTTTTTTATTTGTGCATTATTAAAAAGCACAGATAAAATAACATATGTGGAATATTTGCAAAAGTAGGGCAGTAAGAAATATTTTAAAATAGTTTCAGATATTTTGAATATGACATTTCAGCAAGAAATTCTATTTATTCCAAAAATGAAAAAGTGATATGAGAAACAGGACCACAATGGAATAACTCATCACATTATTAAACAAGACAGAAATATAAGTTTCCTAATTAATATTTTACATAGTCTATACATTATTATTTCTACTCTATATTGTCCATCTATTAGAAGTTATTATGCAATGAAAAATTATTCATCAATAATTTCTATTCAGGAAACTTAAAGTAGATTTTCCCTAACTTACTAGTCTTCAATATAAAGATGAATGAAATTTGGGTACATGTTGTTTTGGAAGTCCTGTTGCTTTGTCACAGGGGTGTGTGATACAGGGGTTTGGGTAGAGACCATGGGGTGGAACAGGTCAAGAAATCTGGGATCATAGGGGTATGTGAGAAGTGCCCTGTAGGTCAGAGGCACACGTGGAGGATGACATTGGTTGGGAAAGGTGCTGTTAGGCCTGTAGCTTTCTTTTCAATCTTTGGCCTGCCACACTTTCTATTATTCTACTATGCCTTTTTCTATTGTGGGGAAATGGGAGGGGGGATTGTATGGAGTTACCTATTGTGTAGCCAAAACAAAATTCTTTCTAGAAAGCCAAGGTCATCCTTTGTCTCTACACCTGACTGGAACTGGATGGGTGGAACTGCCAGCATAGCAATGGGAGACTGGACCATGTGATGGACTTGTGGGTGTGGGGGCAAGATCTTGAACTTTCAACTAGGGTGGGAAAACTGGGAAGCTTTCAGATTTTGCTCTTTTACATGGGTCTTTTAATAAATTGGAATTTTGACCAATACTTTGCCTTGGATTCTGATTTACTTTTGGATGCTATTTGGAACCCTGACAGGTGTCTGGGTATGAACAAGGGGTGCCATGCAGATCAGGGGTGGCACTTGGGAGGTGGTATGAATTGGGAGGAATGAGGAGGGGTTCCTTCCTTCCTTCCTTTCTTTCCCCTTGCCTTCTCATCATTACTGATTTATGATTTTTAATTTATGGTGTAATTCTGATCACAGTTAGTTCATAGTACTTAAGATATGCTGTAATTTAATGATAACACCATGGAAGTACCATCTGAACTAAGCAGAATACTGTTATTTTACTATCTTGCTGTTACTGCTAAGAATTGCAACACAGCAAAATATCTTTTTCCTTAATTACTTTTAGTCTTACATTAACAGTGGTTTGCTGATTCTAACAAAGCTTCAGACCATGCTGTCAGTATAGTAAATAGTAGAAAGAAAGAAAAATACCACCACAAAAAACAAACGTGAAGAGTGACTAATTCCCCCCCCCCGCAATATAAAGTATGATATAATTTTTCAGAACTAATCATAAAGCTGCATTTACATCACAGAGGAATATCCATCCATTCATAGTACTAAAAACTTTGACAAATTGAATCATGTTATAAAGAATAAAGAAACAGAAGACTCACCAGCTATAGTATTGAGAAACATCAGGTATTCAAAATTTGAAATCTCCCTTCTCTGCCACCGCTGAGTCATGTTGGAAGATTTATAAAGTTGACGAGGCGTAGCCAGAGAAATTCGTCTAGAAATTATAATGAAAAGTGGTAAATTTGCTTCTCTACTGACAACTATTCATGTTTTCAATCTCAAAATAAGCAATCCTTTGTTGAAAAGTAACATTTTTATTGAAAGAAACACTTTACGAACAAATTGTCAAAGTCAATTAATATTAAGAACATAGCCATGCAAAATTGAGAACATAGTTATAAATATAAAAATCACATTTATAAAATTAAATAATAGATCATCTATCCAATACAGAGTAGTACATTTAAAGCCTTTCAATTCATGGACATTTTAACCGGACAGAGCTGTACAAAACTGTGTTCTGATTCCAATCAAGAAAAGTCAAAAGTGATTTGATAATAAGCTTAACCTATCTTTCCCTGTCATCTTCTTTGCTATCCAAGGATATGGAGGTTGGATACTATAATGTCCTGACTTTAGCTATCATATTAATGTTCACACAAATGGTGTAGTCATGTGAATAGTGGCCAGTTTAGACCTTCCACTTACTGAAGCAGAATATTTAAACACTTTACCTGCTTCACAATATAGATTTTCACAATTTTAACAGAATAAATCATGAAAATCAGAAATAAAAATCAGTATAATTAAATAATATTGTACATGATTATGTACAGTATATGAAATGAGATGAAACTGGATAGGCAGCAGTAGAATAACACTACAAATGACAGTGTTATTTGTTTTGCCAATCACATACTTGGTCGCCTCCTATTTGGACTTGCAATGAGCTTGAATATCACTGGGAAGTTACAGCTGATCCAGAATGCAGCAACTTATGTAGTTATGGATATTGTCCTAGTTTACCCATGTAACACAATTACTTCAAGAGCTGCTCTCTTAGCTTTTGGGTGCTTCATCTAATTCTAATTCAATGTGTCACTCTCATTTTTAATGCGCTTTAAAGCTCTTTGGATAGCTACATTGTAGATTCTACAGAACTATTTGCT
This sequence comes from Thamnophis sirtalis, assembly GCF_051295495.1. NCBI lineage: Eukaryota > Metazoa > Chordata > Lepidosauria > Squamata > Natricidae > Thamnophis > Thamnophis sirtalis. Next base: position 25,843,675 of record NW_028261388.1, on the reverse strand, counting down.
TCCAATAGTTTCTGCCCACCCAATTAGTTCATGAAGGGTGAGGTTTGTGGAGGTTTTTTCCCCTCTTCTTAATATGTTCATGACTGCTATCCTCTTTTTTCTGGATAACTCAACTACCTAGAAATTTAACTTGGCACAACTTTTCTGAGATTTGAAAAATTTCTAAAATTTCTTTTTGATCAAATGATAAGTAGAGACAAATTCCTTCTGTATAAGCATACTAATTACATACATGTTCATGGTTCCTTTGCACATAATATTTCATTATTAAATTATTAATGTTAAGGTTACTTATTTATTTATAGTGCATTTTTATTATTTTAATCCTGTGTAGGTACAGTTGGATTGTAAACCACACAGAGTTGGTCAAGAGCTTAAGTTAAGTTAATAATGAATGAATAAATAAATAAACAAACACGTGTATTTGTCTCCAGAGACAATACTATAAATAAACCTTCTCTGTTCCTAATAATACCTTTTCTGTTCCTAATTTTTATTATTTTAGCCTTTGTGTTTCTTATTTCTTCTTCAGTTTTTCAAAAACTTAGAATGTATGTATTCAATCATCCGTCTGTTTTTTGCTTTCTTTCCTTCTTTAGTTCCTCTGCCTTTTAACTTTTTTACTTGGATTTAATCAAAGCCTTACTCTACATCCAAAGGTAATATGGATAATAACAATGACTAATAGTTGTTACGCATTTTTAGGATACCTCCAAATAAGGACAATGAAAGTTTAATAAGGCATGCTAATATGAGAGCTTTCTCTCTTGACTTCTACAGAAAGGTTAGTAGAATATTATAAAGATTTGTAAGGTATCTATCAGATGTTACACCTTGAAAAAGATGACTGACATTGAGAATGTTAAGACTTCCCTATTCATCTTACATCATATTATTTTTAGTTACCTGGACAATTAAAACAAAATAAAGAATTAAAAAGTCTCTTAATTAGCTAGGAGATGGATTTTTTATTCATCAGCATGCACAGCTGAGGCATGAATAATTTGCTAAGACTAAGATGGGCAAATAAAGAAATATTAAACAATAACAATTATTTTGTGATTTTCCATAAGCACCTAATCCCTTTTAGACACACTATGCCACAAGTTACAATTCACAACAGGTATATATTATTCATTTAAAAGATTTTTTTAATGGATTCCTATCATAGAGCACAACTTTGGATGGCTCAAATAATACTATATAACGTAATACTGTAATACACAAAAAACAAAAATTAAAAACCAGGTGCCTAGGTCATCCACTTAAGGTGTCCTAACAGTAATCCACAGTCTTGCATCACTCTACCCCAGAGTTTGGCTAAACATCTGGATTTTGATGGCCTTCCAGAAGGCTAAAAAGCTAGAATATCAGGGGAAAGGTGTTCCACAAGGAAGGGGCAGCCATAGAAAAGGCATGGTTCTTAGATCTCATTGGATAGCAGCATTTCAGGGAAGGGAATAGGACCGTGTTTGGATCTGGTGGGATAGGCAAATAATCTCAGGGATATGTGGTCCTGTAAATAGTCTAGTCCAGTGTTATGTAGAGCTCTAAAGACACCTTGTTATGGGAAGATATGACAAGAAAATTGCATTTTTATTTATATATCCTCACTACCAACTCTTCACTTTCATTTATTGGATGCTATTCCCATGAAACAGGGGTTGGCTTGTTTTTTTAGCAATGGAGGCAAAAACATGTATGAGATAGTATTTTTCAATTCACATTTATTTTACTTCTATGATATTAAATGTCTCTATTTATATGAATTTATTGCAAAGCAGTATTTTTCAATCAATATATTGACTAATTTGTTTAGAACCTATTTGCCAATTAATTCTATATCTTGTTCCTGTATTACACAAAATGTAAGAATTTTACACCAATACATCAATTATTAATATATTAGTAAATTAACTGTAACATCTAATATTCTATAACTGGATAAGTTTATATTTTATGTTTAATTTTCTTTTAATTTTGTTACAATGCCATTGAAAGTCGGCTGTGACCAGGGGGGCATTTGTCGGCTGTGACCAGGGGGGCATTTGCCCAGGTTCGCCTGGTCCGCCAGTTACGACCCTACCTGAATCGGGAGGCTCTCACAACAGTCGCTCGAGCCCTTGTGATCTCTAGGCTGGAATACTGCAATGTGCTCTACATGGGGCTGCCCTTGAAGTGCATCCGGCGGCTGCAGTTAGTCCAGAATGCGGCCGCGCGAGTGATAGTGGGCGCACCGCAGTTCGCCCACATAACACCCATCCTCCGCGAGCTGCACTGGCTACCTGTTGATCTCCGGGTGCGCTTCAGGGTCCTGTTGACCACCTTTAAAGCCCTTCATGGTAGTGGATCTGAGTACTTGAGAGACCGCCTTCTGCCGATTACCTCCCTCTGACCGATAAGATCGCACAGACTGGGCCTCCTCCGAATCCCATCCGCCAGTCAATGTCGACTGGCGACTACACGGAGGAGAGCCTTTTCTGTTGCAGCTCCGACCCTGTGGAACGATCTCCCCGTCGAGATACGCACCCTCACCACCGTCCAGGCCTTCTGCGCAGCCCTTAAGACCTGGCTATCCCAACAGGCCTGGGGATAAGTCTCTGATTTGCCCCACCCGAGTGTTGAATGTTGAATGCAAGTTGTGTTTTTATTACTTTATTTATTTTGTTCACATATTGTTTGTTTTGAATTGCACCCCCTCCCTAATGATTGTAAGCCGCCCTGAGTCCCCTCAGGGAAAAGGGCGGCCTATAAATCCAAATAAACTAAACTAAACTAAAGTATATTGAGATAGTATGCACTTTAAACCTTCAAGAATTTATGGAAGTTATCTTTATATGATTTATATTATCTTCATAAAACACATATACACAGCCTGTATGTACATCAAAAGAAGAGAAGAAATAATAATTTTGAAGTGATGCAATCATGAGCTAAAATATTACCGTATTTTTTGGAGCATAAGACACAGCTTTTAGCCTCAAAAAAGAGGCTGAAAATCTGGGTGCGTCTTATACATTGAATACAGCATTTTTGTCTCCTGAAGCCCCGCCCCCTTCACCAAAATGGCCATGCATAACCTTATGGAGGCTTTCAGAGAGCTCCTGGGGGCTGGAGAGAGCAAAAATGAGGAAAAATTGTTTTTTTTGCCCCCCCCCCGCCCCTAGCAGCACTCTATAAGCCTCTATAAGGCTATGCATGCTTTGAAAAAAAAACAGGCCCATTTTTGCAAAAAACGGGCTATTGCTTGCACATTTTTGCCCCACCCCACCCCCCAGTAGCACTCTGCAAGCCCCCACCCCCAAGGCTATTCATGCTTTTAAAAAAAAACGGGGCCGTTTTTGCAAAAAACAGGCTGTTTTGGGGAGGTTTGCACAGTGCAAAAAAAATTATTTCCTTTTGGAAAGCTCTTTAACTGATTGATGAGAATTACATTGATCAAGTGCTGTGCCAACAGAAACAAAGTCTTAGGTGCTGCAGATTGTCAGCGATTTCCTTCTCCAGCACATGGATAAATACACCTGGAAACATCTACCTACTCTCTCTCTCTCTCTCTCTCTCCCTACCTATCTACTGTATTTCTCTCCCTCTCTCTCTATTTCTCTCTATCGATCCCTCTACCTACCAACCTACCTACTCCCTCCCTCTCCCTACCTATCTACTGTATTTCTCTCCCTCTCTCTATTTCGGTTCCACCACAAAACCGCAGACGACAAAATCGCGGTCGACGAAAGCGCGTATGTGACGTCATCACAGCGCGACGAAAAAGATCAAAAAATGTAAAAATAAAGCGAAAACCTTACCCTAACCCCCCCCAAACCTAACCCTAAACCTAACCCTTAACCTAATCCTAAACCTAACCCTAAACCTAACCCTTAACCTAACGAAAAACCTAACGCTAACCCTTAACCTAATGCTAAACGTAACGCTAACGCTCTAACCCTAACCCTAACCCTTAACCTAACCCTAACCCTAACCCTTAACCTAACGCTTACCTTTATGTGAATCGGCTTGCTGTAATTTAATTTTTATTTCAATTTTTCGATCTTTTTCGTCGCGTTGTGATGACGTCACATACGCGATTTCGTCGACCGCGCTTTTGTGGAACGCGGTTTTGACGGGTCACGTCTATTTCTCTCTCTCCATCCCTCTACCTATCAACTTAACTATTCTCTCTCTCTCCCTACCTATCTACTATATTTCTCTCTCTCTGTGTCTCTTCTATTTCTCTGTATCCCTCTACCTACCCACCTACCTACACACACTCTCTCCCTACCTAACTACTCTCTCTCTCTCTCCCTACCTACTCTCTCTCCCTACCTACAATATTCTCTCTCTCTATCCCTCTATCTACCTATTTACTGTTTTTTAAGTTTTTCTTCTTCAAAACCTTGGTGCGCCTTATACTCCGGTGTGTCTTATACTCTGAAATATATGGTACATATTTTGCCCTGAAGATTTGAAGTATATTTGCCTGCAACTATTAAGACAACGGAAGGGAAACCTCCATAGGAAAGGCACTGAAAGAATTAGATGAACACATCAGTCAGGCAAAATAGCAATTCATAAATAGCCTTACACACAATCCATTCTGGAAATGCAATTGAATTGGTTACTATAGTACAAATAATTGAAATCAGATTTGCATGAGAAACAAGCAAAAACCAAGGCTTCTAGGGCAGTGGTGACAATTATGCCAACAATCAATAATTGCTTAGTTTTTATCCTATCAAATGTGTCTGTGTGTGTGTGTGCGTCTGTGCGTGTGTGTGTGTATTGTTTGAAATATGGGGTTTAACTATTGTGGATTCAGGAAGGAATGACATCCTCATGCAATAGAGCAGGTTACATGTAATAGGTTTATAGCTGAATCTTAACCCAGAATGTCTCATTCTCTGTTAACTCTGCACAAAACAGAATTTCAGGTGGTATATCTGACTGGGTTGATGTAATATGGTATTACCCACTAGGCCAGATGTGCAATCAGTCATAGTGATGGATTCAAGAACATTCCCAAACATCCTCAAGAACAGGTTAAGAATTACTCAGTGGATACCATCTCTTTCTTTTCAGGATTGAGCTTCAATTGATTGGCCCTTGTTCAAATTATTACCCTCCTCAAACTTTAAATCAAGTTTAAGATAAAAATGAGAAATAATTCTAGATGTCATCTGAACACTCAAGACAGTTCAGCCCAAATCTAGAAATAAGTTCTACAGTTACCATATGGTTGTTAAAGAGCACAGGGAATAAATAAAAACACCCACAAACTTCATGAAACAACTGCAGTGGAAAACAATTGCTAATGTTTTCTTTGAATGGGAAAAAAACCAGCCTCTTTGACAGTTAGCCTCATCACCAGATTATGAGTATTTTTAGACTCAATGCTTGAAGATCTTAAAAGTTCTGTGAGAGAACAGAGCTTTTGAGAAAGGAGAAAAAAGAAAGAGAAGGGAGACAGCAAACTGAATGTCAAAAGAAACTGCTGCTGGACTTCAAAGAGGCCTAGTTGTGACATTGCTCACTTCCCTAGCAGGGAACTGAGATGTTCCATCAAAGAATAATGCCAGATGGAAAGAAAGGGAGCTGTCCAAAAAAGTGAGGGCTGTCTATACTACCTCAGCTGAAGCTGGTATTCCAGACTTCTCCTTTGAGGGAAAAAAGTAAAAGGACATAAACTGCTACCTCTAAGATGACTTATGTTTTTAATTGGACATTTTGTTTTAATTTAATAATTTGACAGACTGAAGCTCCAGAGGAGATTGCATTTATTTTGAATACATTTGTTTTTCCCTTGTCTCTGAGAGCTTAAAAAAGGCAAGTATGAATAAATTGAATAAATAAATAAAACTCCCTACTTTTTTGATGTGTCCAGCATTTGTAACTGCTTGTTTGGCTTCTACCTCTTTGTATAAACGATTAAAATGTTTTTAAAAACTGTATCAACTTTTTTACACCAAGCTATCATTATCAGTGGAATCCAATTTACTTTATTTATTTTTTTTAAATTACATTTTATTCAAAAGTACTAAAGCACAAAAATATTTAATTATATGCAACATCAGCTATTGTGTGGTAAGCAGGGTTGTTTGGTTCACAACATTGTATTAATCTACTTTTTTCTAGGCACAACTTGCTGTTCTTTAAGGGAGTAACTAAATAGATTCATAGAAATATTATTATGTCAGAATCAAATAAATGATGCATGTATGTTCAGGTAATATTAGAGGGACACACCACTGTGGTATTTTTCTCTGACCAGCTTTAATCAACACTATTTTTTGAATATACTAACTTAAAGGCATACATGGTACAATATCTTTATTAATTAAAGAGTGAAAAGAAACTATATGTAGCTCTGGGTTTAACTGTGGAGTTCTTGACACTGTCTGAATTTAGTTGCTTGTTTGCAGGCATCTCATTACCCAACTAGATAACATCATGATAAGAAAAGCACTAATGGATCTGGAGGAAAACATGAAAACACTAATGAGACAAAAATCATATCTTATGAAAGTGTGGCCTTCAGAGAATCTTCCAGTAGATTCCATCACTAAAGCATTTTTTTTCTGACAGAAAATTATTATATAATTATATAAATATAATTATTTATATAATTCAATGTATATAATTTACTCAGCATCACTAAATGCATGATTCATTCATCTGGTTTAGACACAAGGAACCCAACACCATTATTGATCTTTGTTTAGCAATATTCCAGGGAAAAATAATGTCTAATAAGGGATTCTCTCCTACCTCTCCACCAATTTCTTGGCAGAATCTTTCTGAAGCTAGGAAATTTCATTTTCAAAAAGTATAAAAACAGTGATATTGGAAATTGGCTGGAAGAGCATTATGTTAAGAGAGATGTCAAGATCCTAAAAATCATAATCTTTCATCCCCAGCATTCCTCAGTTTAATTAGTTAGATTAGATTATAAATTGCTCTGAGTCTTTGAGGGTGTGCATGTCTATAAATAATTATAAACAAATAAACATTTGTATTTAACAATCAGTGAAAAAGTTGTGAAAAGGAAACTATCTGACAGTAAAATCAAATCCATTTAAAATTAATATAAAGATAATTTACACAACAGACTTACCGTAATTGCACTTTTATGTATTGCTATTACATTGCACTGCTCATATATTTCTAAACAGAAAATCAAATACTGAATACCTTGCTTGTGGTAAGCCATAGCTGGTTCCCACTCCAACACGAGGTAAGCTGTATACAACTTTTTTCACTGTTGCTTGATCAGGAAAATTAAACATTACAGAAGCTGCAGTACAAAGAGAATTGAAGGGTTAAAGAATTGCTGATATACAAAAAGGTTTTATATGTCATCATAATATGTCATCAAAAGCAAACAAAAAAGCTAAGAATATAATTTGAGATATAATCCAATTACATTTTTATTCTAATTAAGATGCAAAAGATTTTCATATTTTCTGCAGATATATATCTTAAAGGTTCTCTAGGAATCTGATGCAAACAAAAGTCACACTATGCATGTTACCTATTAATAATGGAACTATTCAATGAAAAAAAAAACCCCAAATCCTTCTGATATAGGGCTGCATCAGTGAAACAGTTTTAGAGTCAAAGTACTGCAGGCTAAATGAATTTGCTTCACACAATGGCAATGCCATTGACTTCACACATATTTGAAGACTGGAATTTTCTTTCCAAAGATCTAATTTTGGAGAGGAAACATGTTTATTCCTCTCAACCTATGTTAATATATTTATAATTCTTCCTTTCTCAATATTTAAGCTTTATCTGTAGATAAAGAGAAAAAACCAAGGAAAATTCATGGAAGGTTGAAGAAAACTTTCCTTAAATTAGAGAAAAAATTAGATCTTTCTCCACTTCCTTCTTATTGTTTTTGTCTAAAATATATAATTTTCAAGCTATGTGTAAAGCTACTATATCAGTGATGGCGAACCTTTTAGATACTGAGGGCCCAAACTGCGTATGCGCGCTTGCCCAAACTGAAAGATGTACGTGTGAGAATGCATGCATGTCCATGCATTCATGGACATGTGCAAATATCTGCATGCACATGCATCTGCACGCATGCACAGCAGAGACCTGAAGATCAGCTAGCCAGTGAGAGGTGAAGCATCCCAACACTGGCAGCATGGCAAGAGGTAAGATCTTTTTCTTCCGTGAGCTTCTGTTTCGTCGTTTGCAGGGAAACAGAAGCTCATGAAAGAAACACCATGGAAATCTGATCTGGGGCGATGGTGCGCATGCCAGCAGAGAGGGCCCTGCATGCCACCTCTGGCATTCATGCCACAGATTTTCCATCACGGTACTATATGGAAAATATAGCATTGCATAATTAAAATATGATACATCCCACAGCACTTCACTTGATAGTCTCTTTGTTGCACATTTGCTAGGCCTCTACTCCTAATCAGAAGTCAGTACTAATTATTCTTAAAGACTCTACACAAATTACTTCCATATAGGAAATGTGAATATCCTAAAATAGTAATACCTAAAGTAGAAGCACATTTTCAGTTTCAGTAGGTACTATTTTTTAATATTTTTTTAAAAAATTCTTGCTTTATATTAAAGATATAATAAACATACTTCTGTTTGCCATGAATACTTCCAAGGCCGTATTCTGAAGAAGGTAACGTCTTGAGAAAACTGCTCGAATTTCGCTGAACATCCATTTTCCATGAAGGCCTTCTGTATAAGCAAGGACCTTTATAATAAAGAGGACACATATTGATTGCTGTTTTTGTGATCTTGTAATACAAACATTTCATTTTTCCAAGGAAAATGGCATTGTGTGACAACAAGGTTTCACTGAACCATATGATAATCCAAATTCTCAATTTCCTGTATATTTCATTCTGATGCTGATTCTTTCTCATTCATCCTTTAATCTCTGGACTGTGTTTTTCTGTAATTAGTATTATTAAAACTATTACATGGATATTAGCAAAACAAGTAAACCAGGGATAGGTGCAGTAGAGAAAGGTTAGTTGTCATCATAACTTTTTACTACTTTTACTTGTGTGTCTACTAAGTGGGCAAACAATTATATTATGTCAAAAAGACTAGCAACAAGGTGTGGTTAAATATTCATGAAGTTTCCCAGCTGCATAGATGCAGTAGAAAGTATATATATCCAAATAACACTGTACTTTAAAAACTTGCTTCTACATCACCTTTGCTTGAGCATTAACTCATATTTGATCATACTATTTGTTAAATAGATGGTAAAATAAAAATTAAGTACATTGAAGGAAATGTTTGCTTGGGTAAGGCATAGCAATATGTCCAGGTGCTTGTATGGAGAATATAGATAGTAGGGCATAGCTGGTAAAGATGTTGCCCTTGGAGATCTATAGGTGAAACTCGAAAAATTAGAATATTGTGCAAGTTCATTTATTTCAGTAATGCAACTTAAAAGGTGAAACTAATATATGAGATAAGACTCATTACCTGCAAAGCAAGATAGTTCAAGCCATGATTTGTCATAATTGGGATGATTATGGCTTACAGCTCATGAAAACCCCAAATCCACAATCTCAGAAAATTAGAATATTACATGCAATCAATAAAACAAGGATTGGATATAGAACAATATCGGACCTCTGAAAAGTATAATCATGCATATGTACTCAGTACTTGGTTTGGGCCCCTTTTGCAGCATTTACTGCCTCAATGCGGCATGGCATGGAAGCTATCAACCTGTGGCATTGCTGAGGATGCTTCAATAGCGGCCTTCAGCTCTTCTGTATTGTTCAGTCTCATGTCTCTCATCTTTCTCTTGGCAATGCCCCATAGATTCTCTATGGGGTTCAGGTCAGGCGAGTTTGCTGGCCAATCAAGCACAGTAATCCCACAGTCATTGAAGCAGATTTTGGTGCTTTTGGCAGTGTGGGCAGGTGCCAAGTCCTGCTAGAAAATGAAGTTAGCATCCCCATAAAGCTCATCTGCAGAAGGAAGCATGATGTGCTCCACAATCTCCTGGTAGACGGTTGTGTTGATCCTGGACTTAATGAAGCACAGTGGACCAACACCAGCAGATGACATGGCTCCCCAAATCAACACAGACTGTGGAAATTTCACACTGGTCTTCAAGCATCTTGCAGTGTGTGCCTCTCCATTCTTCCTCCATACTCTGGGTCCTTGGTTTCTAAATAAGATGCAAAAGTTGCTCTCATCAGAAAAGAGGACTTTGGACCACTGAGCAACAGACCAGGTCTGTTTTTCTTTAGCCCAGGTAAGATCCTTCTGATGTTGTTTGCTGTTCAGGAGCGGCTTGACATTTGAAGCCCATGTCCAGGATCTGTCTGTGTGTGGTGGCTCTTGATGCACTGACTCCAACCTCAGTCCACTCCTTGTGAAAGTCCCAAACACTTTTGAATGCCTTTTCCTGACAATCCTCTCCAGGCTGCGATCATCCCTGCTGCTTGTGCACCTTTTCTTCCACACTTTTCCCTTCCACATAATTTTCTATTAATGTGCTTTGATGCAGCACTTTGGGAACATCCAACTTCTTTTGCAATTACCTTTTGAGGCTTTCCTTCCTTATGGAGGGTGTCAATGATGGTTTTCTGCACAATTGTGAGGCCAGCAGTCTTTCCCATGATTGTGATTCCTACTGAACCAGACTGAGAGACCATTTAAAGGCTCAGGAACCCTTTGCAGGTGTTATGGCTTAATTAGCTGATTAGAGTGGGACACTTTGAGCCTAGAATATTGCACCTTTTCACAATATTCTAATTTTCTGAGATTGTGGATTTGGGGTTTTCATGAGCTGTAAGCTATAATCATTACAATTATGATGAATCACGGCTTGAACTATCTTGCTTTGCATGTAATGAGTCTATCTCATATATTAGTTTCACCTTTTAAGTTGCATTACTGAAATAAATGAACTTTTGCACGATATTCTAATTTTTTGAGTTTCACCTGTAGATCTCCAATCCTTCCTGTAACAGTTCTTTCAATCATGTCAAAGCCCAACACTTGGTTTCTGCATGCTACCTGCCAGAAACAGGTAAGAGAGGAAAAATTACATTTAATCACTGTTTGATCTGTGTTTGGATGGTATCTGCCAGACATTTTTCTCAGCTACATCCTTCAAGACAGCTCACAGAATGACCTGCGAGACTTGATCATTGGTAATATATTATTTAAAGCAGTTAAGCAGAATGTACTGATACTTAATTCTATAGAAAATGGTAAGTAAACAACTAATGAGGAGGAGGAGAATGGAAACTAGATCCTTAAGAAAACTAGGCTGGCTAACCAAACATAGCGCAGGACTACTCGTGCAACTTTTGATTGCAGATCTAGTTGGCATTTCTATTATCATCAAATAACAGAATATTATCACTACTATCCACTCGAAGCCTTTCAAGGGCTAGGATGATCTGCCCATATAAATAAATATATTCTTAAATTGTATGGCTTTAAGACTGATAGTGACACTTGAAATAAATATCTCACTTCTGATAAAGAGGAACCATCAGTCCTAACCATTGTTTTATTTATTTATTTCTTATGATTTCTGACAACTGTGCGCTCTCAATGTTTTGATGTCTATATTTTATGTAACTTTGTAACAGTAGCAACTTTGAAAGTTAAGACCCCCAAAATAAAGAAATTGCTTTTTGATTTTAATTAAATTTGTATGCACTGCTGTAAGTTTATGAAATTACTGAAATCAATGAGCAGCCATCAATGAAATAAAACCAGAGATTATTTGGCACTTGTGATCAGTTAAAGAGTCTTCCTTTCCTTCTGTCCAATTATTAGTCAATATCAGTTTCACTGCTGCTTTTCATTCCCTTGTGAGTATTTTCTGCTGTTGACAAATAAGAGTATTTTGTGGAAATGGCTAAAGAGGGATTTCTTATCTGATGTACACATCTTCAAATAAAGTAGGATTCACACACTCATGAGAAATGCTAAACCCAAGCTAAAAATAATCCTGATATCTAATCTTTAACTTTCTAACATCCAGCTGGATTGCTTTTTCAGCAATCTTTCAGAGAAAAATCCAACACATGCCAGATGACAATTGTAAACTAATCCCTTTCCTGCTTTTTATTTCTTTCTATGAATTGCAAAGCAAGGTCCAAGAGACAGCCTCTGATGCATCCCAAGTCCAGTACATGCCTTTCAAATCTAATCAAGAGGGTGTAAAAATGTATACAGAAAGATGAAAGTACCTTTGCCTTTGTAACATATGGCGTAGTAAAAAAAAAAAAAAGCAGGAAAGGCTGAAAGAGATGTTCCATAGGGGAAGGTTAAGTTTGATGCTAATGCTTCTTTAAAATGGTGACAGTCTGGAGAAGTGAAGCCTTGCTGCGCTGCTTTAATTTCTCCCTGGAATAGCTCTCTCCCAACCTTCTGCAGCACATCAAAGTCTCTGGAGCTCAATTAAAATTGGATTATATTGAAATGCTCTATCTGTGGGACTACGGGCTCACTAACACTTTTCTTTCCATAATACTCCAGATGACAGTTGGCCATCCCAATTTAAACAGTTGTCATAGAGACCACAAACTAAAGCAGCAGTAACTAACAATACAAAGGAAAGGTAAGTGCTTAGATTTCTATGAATGGAGGGCTTGGTTTTCAGCTGCACTAGATAGAGGCAAGCCATTAAACCCAGCCAGCATAAAAGGCTGTAATATGCCAAGCTGCTTGGTGGAAACAAGCAAAGGAAATGATTCTAGCAAGGAATTTCATTTGTATCTTGATAGACACCAATACCTGACAAGTTTTTTGCATGTGACCATTTTTACACTATGTAAAATATTCAGAATTAATAAACTCTCTTTATGGATCAGTGCTAAAGCTAGTATAGAGGCTAGAATATATCAGCCACCAGTAAATTTAAAAAGTCAATAATTATTTTTTAATTACCAGCTTAATATGATTTCTATAATTACTGGATCTAGCATTTCAATAGGGATTATTATTTAACAAATAGAGTGGAAATTTGCATGGATATGAATGCATAAAATGGAAATGTCTTTGTAGACTTGCACCGAAATTGCAATACAACAATACCAAGACCATTTTAATAATTTTATTAATAATCAATGCATGAGAATTAAGAAGCTTTTACAGTAGCTTATTTTGTGATATTTGAGATTAGCCCATTCCTTAGACCCAGTTCAATTACTATTTTATTCAAATAAGACAATGCTGACGACATGCAATAATAATCAATGGAACACAGCAGGCTAATGCATCTTATTAAGAACTTATAGACATTAAACTATGCCATATAAATGATCATTTCTGAATAGTAAATGCATGCTTTTGACTAATTTTGTACTGTCTCAAACCTTACACACAAAAAAATTCTGTCTCTTTCCAAAAAAGTAAAGTACTATTATGAAGTCAGTTTAAACTTTTGACAACACCATAAAGCAAGACACTTGTCAGTGCAGGGTTCTGGTAATCATACCATATTTTCTGATAAATGGTATGTTTTTGAATCATAAAGAAACTGGCTTATTGAGAGCTCAAGGTTTTCCTTTCCTTGTCATTATGCTGATCACCATGGAAATGAACAGTTATTCTTAGTTTACTGTATGACTCTATTTTTCTTTATGGCTCTGATAAGCATGTTCCATGCCTCTCATGGGGGAAGTAATGTTAGGTTTTTGAAACAGCAACAAGGCAAACAGCACAAAGTGCAGGCCAAAGGCGAAGGAAACAAAAATGTGTCACAAATTCTAAAAACTGCACAGATCAAAATTTGTCAAAACAAGAGCTAGGTTTAAACCAACAAGAAAGGCCCCAGCAGCTTTATTTATTTATTTTATTTTAAGCCCAGCTGTAGAAAACACCATCTAATGAACCTGTCTGGGGCTGCTGTCCCCATCCTGTCAGGCATGTCAGGAAATGACAAGCACTGGGGACAGTCCGCCGCCAGTCATAGACAGGCCTGCCAGCTGGAGAGTTCAACCCCAATCTAATCACACTACCAGAAAATAACTTTCTATGCTTTCAACCTGAAAAGATGGGCTCAAGGAAAAAAAGAAATAGTGTCAGGAGCTGAAACAATGCTATGCCATTTAATTACAAATTGTTCTCTGGTGAGAAATGTTAAAAGGAAGCATAGCTAAATATATTCCACACTATTCCAGATTAATCAAATTTTCAGTTAAGACATTTTTTCTAAGATAATGATAAAGGTTGACAATAATAATAGTAATAATAATAATAATTTCTCTATGGAAAGTCAGAAATAGAAATCCAATCATTGACAAACACAGTCCGAGTATTCAGCACCAATATTTCAATGCAGTTTGGCATGGAAAAATGCGCCACTGTATCCATAAAAAGGAGCAAAATCACTGCATGTGAGGGAATTGAAATGCCCAATGGCCAATTAATTAAATGCAAAGAAAATGAAGCCTACAAATACTTAGGCATTCTGCAGTTGGATAACATTAAGCATGGAGAAGTAAAAACTGTTGTCAGGCGAGAGTACACCAACAGAGTTAAGAAAAATTTGAAATCTAAATTGAATGGTGGAAATACAATCAAGGCCAAAAATACCTGGGCAATACCAGTTATAAGATACACAGCTGGTATAGTTAACTGGACACAAGCTGATTTGGACATTTTGGACTGAAAAACCAGGAAACTAATGACAATGCACTACAGTTTACATCCATGTGGTGATACTGATAGACTGTATCTGCCCCGAAAATCAGGTGGCAGAGGATTATTACAAGTGAAGCAAACAGTTGAAGAAGAAAAACATGCACTGGCTGATTATTTAAAAGAAAGTCAAGAACATCTATTAATCGAAGTAAAGAACAAAAATCTACTGAAGGCCCAACAGACGAAACAAGAATACAGAAAAGATGTGATAAAATCAAGAATGAAGAGTTGGCAGAACAAAGCACTGCATGGCCAATTTCTGGAAAAAATAAAAGATAAAGTGGACAGTGAACAAACTTGGTTATGGTTAACAACAGGTACATTAAAGAAAGAAACAGAGTCACTAATCCTGGCTGCGCAAGAACAAGCTATCCGCACAAATGCCATTAAGGCCAAAATCGAAAAATCCTCTGATGATGCCAAATGCAGACTTTGCAAAGAAGCTGATGAAACTGTTGATCACATACTCAGCTGCTGTAAAAAAATCACACAGACTGATTATAAATTGCGGCACAATTCAGTAGCGCAAATGATCCATTAGAATTTGTGCAAAAATTTTAATATTAAAACAGCAACAAACTGGTGGGAACATCAGCATGAAAAAGTCACCGAAAATCAGATGGTCAAGATCTTGTGGGATTTCCGTATACAAACGGACAAAATACTGGCGCATAATACACCAGACATCACACTGGTTGAGAAAAACAAGGTTACAATCATAGATATTGCAATACCAGGTGATAGCAGGGTCGCCGAGAAGGAACATGAAAAAATCGCAAAATACCAGGACTTAAAAATCGAAATTCAACGACTATGGCACAAACCAGCAGTGGTAATTCCAGTGGTAATTGGCACACTGGGTGCTATTCCAAAAGCACTGGAATTACATTTAAAACAGTTAAAAATTGACAAAATCACCATCAGTCAAATGCAAAAATGGGAATATAAAGCGGAAAAAGTTATCGAAAATGAGAAGGTGAAGATCTTGTGGGACTTTCGAATATAAACGGATCATCATTTGGAGCACAACATGCCAGATATCACAGCCGAACTGTACAGTTTATTGATATCGCTGTTCCTGGAGATGCCAGAGTCGAAGAAAAAGAACTAGAAAAAATAATGAAATATCGCGACCTGGCCATCAAAACTACATGGCTATGGATGAAGCATGTAACACTGATACCCATTGTCATTGGGGCACTTGGCACCATGTCCAAGAATTTTACAAGATACATCAACAAATTGAAGCTTTCTGCAATAACACCAGCAGAACTGCAAAAAACTGCGCAACTCGGAACATCTTATATTTTAAGAAGGTACTTTGTTGATACCTAGGACGCTGGCAGCAAACCATATCAACCATTAACACCTGTCAATGGTATTTGGGATGCATTTTTGAATGTTCAGTTGGCCGAGTTTCATGTTTAATGAATAAAGTATATAAATAATAATAATATAAATAATAAAAAACAGCTTTCTAACAATCTGTTTCTTGGTCTTTATTTTAACTTGAACTTTAATCACTTTATTTCTTCATCAAATTTAGATACTGCCTAGCTCATTCTCAGTGAGATTCTGGATGCTTTACAGATAAAAGCATAAAAATACAATACATCAATAAAATGGGAGCTAGATGAAAAAGAAAGATGAAAAAATTAAAAGTTAAGAATGCAGCGGTGGTGGGGGAGATAATCAAGGTGTTACCCCCCGCCGGGTTGTATGCCATCCTGTGCCCCATGTAACATACTCTTAAATTGTTGTTCATGGGATTTATAGTTCAATACATTTGGACAGTGTTACAATATTAGAGCTACTCTGTTTTTAAAAAAATAGTAATTAAAAAATAGTATAAATGGAAATTAATTCATTGACAATCCATGAAAATGTCATTAAAATCCAGTGTACCTTATTTAAAAAAAAATTCAACTAAATAAAATGTAATTATTAAATTGCATTATGTATTTGCAAAGTATTTTTTTCATATTGCTTGTAATTGGATTAAGGTTACAAACAGTATATGATAGAATATGTTACCTCTAATATATTTCCAGAAAGATGGCTTAAGGACAATGAATAGTTTAATTTAGAACAAAAAGGAAAAAAATGCAGAATTACATACCCAAATTTTAGTAACAAACTGTAAACTCTTGATGTATGAACACTTGTCGAATCCCCTCAAAAATCAAGCATGGTTGCAGCTGGCTAGTATTTGAATGATACTTGACAGCATCAAGAAATACTACACTAGGGCTATAGGCTAAATGGGAGATAGACAATGACAAAATACTCCCATAAACCCCATGGATGTGTTCATGAAATCACCAAGATGTAAAGTGAACTTGAATCTGTATTTCCCTTTTGTTACAAAATACAACCCAGAGTATATGCCTACTGTTTTATGATGATAATTATACTATATACAAGCAAAGGTGGGTTGCTGCTGGTTCGGCCCGGATCGGGCGAACCTGTAGTAGCGGCAGCATGAGACGCCGCCCACCCACCTGAGCCAGTAATAAAAAAATTGGTAACCCACAAATGCACAAGCATGAATCAGTCCTTACAAATGCTTCAATGTAATTCAGGAATTATGTTTCAATATTTTTGATCCTGCCCTATCAAATACTAAGGCATATTCATTATAATGCCCAATGTTAGCTTTGTGTAAGCATGTACATGATTTAGGCACCTAGCTTTAAACAAGTTTGTTGAACAGAAGCAATTAGTGATTGGGTTTCCCAGTTCCCCCCACCCTTAAGACGATATGAGGAAAAGGAATGGAGAACTGATCCTTGAGGAAATACTCTAGATCACTCTTAATTATACATCTCAAGGTATTCGGCAATTGAAATAATCATAAAATCTTAACTAAGTGTGATGAAATTTTTGCTGTTGACAAATGGTTTGCAGCTAATTTAGAAAATTCCATTCACACAATTTGAAATTTCCATTTCTGAGATTCAAAGCTATAAACAAGCAAAGAAGCAATTTGAAAAAAAATTGTTCTGATGTTAGTTTACAGTATAAAAATATTATTACTGCATCTTATTAAACATAATAATTTTTACAGGTAACAGCCTCCTTTTATCATATATATGTATGTATATACATACACACACACACACACACACACACACACACCTGTGTGTTATATGTAAATTTAATTTAAAAGTGAGAATTAAGAATAGATGAAAGAAAATGAAGAAGTGCAAAATATCTTGAGGCACAAAACATAAGCCATTTCAGAAACCTTCTGGATAAATGCAAAACATTTTTTTCTATTCCAAAATTACTAATGTTATCTACCCATAGTTGTAAAATCAGTGAATGTGATTGAAAAATTGACTCTTGGTTGGTGAATATGTAACATTGCTACTCTGTAGAAACAACATCTTTATGGGTAAATATGTACATATCATAATCTAAAATGACGTGTGGGAATGTATTTAATCAAGAATTATAGAATGTCCAGGCATGACTACAGCGAAGCTCTCTCAAACAATTTCTGCTCAGCCAACATCTGAAAAATAACAGCAGTAATCAAGTTGGGTAATGGAAAGAGGAATTTTGTAAAAAAGAAAAAAAAAGAAAGAAAAAGGCCATAGTGACCTGAAGGTACATGATACAGCTGTTTTGTTGAAACTAAGGTCAATGGGAAATTGCTAGCAGGATGTAAGATTTATAGGAGTGCTTTGTAAATGCAGCACAAATATATTTGACACAGACAGTACACATGAGATGTTGTGGGCTGCTGACAAATTTAGATAGCGTTTTCACACTATTTTAGAACTTCTTTACCAACATCACTGCACTCATTTAGGACAATGCTGGTTCTGTCATGTCCAACACAGAATGAAACATATACTAAAACCAATAAGGTTAAGAAATGCTTTAGCTTTACTGATTCTTGGACTCTAGTTTTTACTTGTTTGTTGTATATCCACCTTCCTCTTGGATTGCAGGGATTGCATGGCCTGCCCTATCTGAACTTTGATAGATTTGACCCAATGAAAATAGCTCTCGGTGTTCTTTCACCTCCAATTAATAATAAAACTCAGTTATGTAAAACAAAATGGAAACAATGAGTAAAAGGAATTTTGAAAAATAGTACCATAATTTATATTTATTTTATATATTATTTTTCAAAGATGAATGATGTGCATAGAATAACCAGCATAAAGTATCATAATATCATTGATCTATCATGTCCAAATTTCTAATGTACTGTTTTGTCGTTAGCTTACATATTGCTATCTAACAGTGGCATTATTCAATTCATTTCATTCATCTAGAAGCAAAGAAAGCTCTGACCTGCTGACCTCAATTTTCACTTAAAGAAACAAATTTCTTTTTGCAAACAAATTCAATTTATCTCCTGTCAACCTTTAGCCTTGGTTTAAAATATTAACTTTTCCCCATTATAGAAGCAATCAGGTTTCTACTGCACAAATTTAGCATTAATCTCTACTTAATAATCTGTTGAAAAATTTACTCTCATTTTATTTAGCAATTACTATACAATAAAAATATTTCATTAGAACTTGGAAGCATTTCAGTAACCTATGTTCCTTGCAACAATATAAATCTCATTTTGAAGATGTAACTTTATTTTTATGTCTTTCTAATAAAAAACCCTTTTCATCCATGGGACTACAATCTATGCCACAATCCATAATCTGTACAACTAGCAGTCCAAATTTATAGAGTATTCTTAAAAGTAATCCCTGGTGAATTCACAACAAGGCTTAATCCCAGATAAATCAACAGAAGGCTGCAACTTCTTCATGTATAATATAAAATGTTAAATATTTCAGTCCCACATTCGTACATTTTAGCCAAAAGATTTATAGAGCCTATGTTCTTGCATCAAAGTAAATACAGGATATAGGAGATTGACACATTTTAGGACATTCTTCCCAACCCCATACTCTAAAGCCTTTACTGAAAATTTAGCATTTATCTTTTTAAAGGAAAAAAAAATCATCTGGTGGTAACTGACTATGAAATCTCTGATAATGGACCTTGGAATGAGATTTCTATAATTTTGTTTTATTTCAAGGAACCTTGAATTCAGTTGTAGTACACTGAAAATAACATCCTCTAAATTGGATTTGAAGATCATTGCCAAGTTAAACTCCAGGGTTAAACAATACTAGTAAATACTTAGCTTTATACTTTCTAATAATAGTTAATTTTTTATTTACTTCGTGTAGAAATCTAGATGTTCGATGTCATATATTAGATCCTTGTACCAATAGACAAATTAATAGAAAATGAAAAAGCTAAAGTGCTCTGCGACTTTAGAATTTGGACACACAGTGGCCATGTAACATTCCAGGCAATATAACCATTATAAATAAGACAGACAAAAAAGTATGGATAGTGGATATGGCAGTACCTTGAGATAGCAAAATTTAAAAGAAATAACTAGGGAAAATAAAAAAAGACCTGCAATAGAAGTAGAATGACGGTGGCAAAAGAAAGCCCACATGATACCAATAATAGTAAATTCCTTGGACACAATCCCAAAATATCTGGAGCACCACTGAAATACTATTGGCATTGACAAAATCACCATCAGTCAATTCCAAAAGGCAGTTTTATGTGGAAAAGCTTACGTCCTGCAATGATACCTTTATCACCATCAAACAATATGCACCTATTCCAAGTCCTTGGGAAGGACTCAATAGGTTGATAAAAACATCAAATCGTCTAAATACCTGGCTGACTATGCAATGAACCATAATAACAACCTTTATGGAATAATAAACTTTATTCATTGTAATATAATAATCTTTATTATGTACAGCATACTAATAAGCTTTATGGAAAATGAGAAACCAAAGTATTGACAAATGTGGGAATTTTTAGCACAGACACAGCAATAGAATCTGGCCTAGAGAAATGTGCTACACTAGCTATTGTAAACTAGCCAGCATTTAGGTTAGATAGACAGTGGAGAGAGAGAGAGAGAGAGAGAGAGAGAGAGAGAGAGAGAGAGAGAGAGAGGGAGGGAGGGAGGGAGGGAGGGAGGGAGGGAGGGGGAGGGAGGGAGGGAGGGAGGGAAAAAGAAAAAAAGAAAGAAAGAGAACAGAAGGAAGGAAAGAATGAAAGAAAGAGGAAGGAAAGGAAAGGAGGAAAGGAAAGGAAAAGAAAAGAAAGGCTGAATTTCAGTAAATTACAGTAAATGAAATGCTGAATGGCCAAACTATCAAGAGCCACCAGGATGAAGTCTACAAGTATCTGAGAAATTTAAAGTTGGGTAACATCAAGTATAGTAAGCTAAAAATGTGATTAGTAAAAAATATATCCGAAGTGTCAAAACACTGCTAAAAACAAAAAAGTTGGAAATTATCATCAAAGCTATCAATACTTGGGCCATATCTGTGATATGACACACAGCTGCAATTATAAACTGGACACAAGTTGAACTGGATAGTTTAGACCGAAAAATAAGAAAACTGATGACTATTTACTATGCATTGGATCCTCAAAGTAAAATTGATAGATTATATCTGTCCTGCATGAAGACAGAGGTTTACTTCAGGTCAAATGAACAATCAAAGAAAAATGTATATGCATTGGCTGATTGTATAACAGACAGCTAAGAATAAGCACTGATACAAGTCAAAATTGGAACAAATAGTGAATATTGAAATAATGTACTAAAAATACAAACAAAACACTGGCAAGGAATACATTGATTTCTACAAAAGATTAAGGTGAAAGATAAAGATAAAACTGGGCAATGGCTTACAACTGGAGCCTTAAAAAATAATAATCCTGAAATTTTGATTGGTTTTGGAAGAGCTGCTAATCAAGGCCAGAAATGAAAAATCATCAAATGATTCAAAGTGCAGATTGTGCAAAGAAGCAAAATAAACAACAGATCATCAGCAATTTGTAAAGATTACACAAATTGATTACAAATGACACAATACAGTCACCAAAATTATTAACTGGAAGATTTGTAAAAATTATCGTGTACTAATAATGAAAAAAAGGTTTGAAATATAAAATTGAAAAAGTAGTCAAACTGAGTAGATTAAAATATTTTGGGATTTCCAAATATAGACTGATAAGTCTTGGCTCATAACACACCAGTGGTGGGTTTCTACTGGTTCGGACAGGTTCAGCCGAACCAGTAGTAGTTTGGCAGCCTGGGTCGCTAGAACTGAACTGGTTCTCCCAGCGGTGAGAACCAGTTTTTATTGTTTTACGCATGCATGTGCACACACATGGCGTGCCCATGAGCGAACCGGCAGTAGTGACTGCCAGAATCCACCCCTGTAACACAGCAGATATAATTGTGGTTGAAAAGAAGAAAGTGCAGATAATTGTGGTGGAAACACTAGGGATAGTATAATAGAAGACAAAAATTGAAGATGATCACAAATTTTCAAGATCTGAAAATCAAAGTTGAAAGATTATGGCATAAATTGACCATGGTGCTACCAGCTATTATCAGCATACTGGATACCATACCAAAAGAAAATTGGATTACACTCAAAAATCTTTGCCTTGACAAATTTTTCATCACACAATTGCAAAAAGTCACACTGTTTAGATCCGCACAAATATTACATTGATACATTACTATATCCTGGGTTCTTAGGAATAATGTAATGCATATGAAGGCCAACACCAGCCAAAGAACTAGCAATTGTGACTTCACATTATTGTGAACAGATAATTATTAAACAACATCTACTTTTTCCAAGTCCTTGGGAAGGGAACACCTGGCTGACTGTGTGATCAATCACCATTATGATCATCATATATGTCACCTGCCTCTTAACAACTCTATATTATTTACCATATTTTTCAGACTATAAGACGCACTGGAGTATAAGACGCACCATGATTTTGAAGAGGTAAAGTTTAAAAAAGTTTTTGCACTCTGCAGGCCTCCCAAACCCTGTGCATGCCTCATTATTTTGCAAAAAGAGGGGGGGGCAAGCAAAGCTTTCGAATGCTTGTAGATTGCTCCTGGGGGCTGAGGGGCAAAAACGAGCAAAAACAGCCCTCCCCAGCCCTCAGGAGCACTTTGCAAGGCTCCCAAACCCTCTGCACGTCCATTTTTGCAAAGGGGGTGGGGTTTCGGTAGGCCAAAAATGCTGCATTCACTGTATAAGATGCACCCAGATTTTCACCCACTTTTTTGAGAGAAAAAGGTATGTCTTACGTTAGTAGCTATTCTACAAATTTGGAGTCAGTTCTTTTCGATTCTTCCCAGAAATGAAAGGAGTTGCACCTGTGACCTTCTACTTTGATGAGTACAGTTGAAGCCTATATTTATAACTACATTACTTGTAATTCTTTAAGTGGCTATTTCATATCATGGTTATTAACCTGAAAATAGATAAATACTATTGTTCTTCAATTTTTTCAAATATGATTAGCAATACTATTCTAAAACTAATGTATATTTAATTCAGGAGCTGCTCACTAAGCAGTGACTCTCATGGACTTTGGTACAACGTTTACAACAATCTAGCAAAAGCATATTTTTCATCTTTTGGAAAAAACAAGTAGAGGATACAATAGCCTATTTACAACAAAGAGAAAATCTACAAATAGCTTTATGAGGATGCTAGAGAGAGGATTGATAGAAACTGAGTGGTGTCTAAAAACTGCCCTGTCAGTTTTATGCTCCCTTTTGCCAGATGCATTAAAATGCAGCTCTGGGCAATTTTTTTTTTTGTCTGAAATTTCAAGAACAGAGAGTACAAAAGAGCTGATGAGCAATGAATGCTTCACCCTTCCTCAATTAATCTTGTCTTTCTACCTTTGCTTTTGCTTTCCCTCTACATGAAGGTAATAATGACACCCTCATCCGTTATCCTTTATCCCTGTTATTCTCGTGAAATTGCTTAATAATATGTTACAGATTCGTCTTCACTCACATAATTCTTCCTGTCATTTGCAGTATATCATCCTACAAACATACAGCCCACTTTCACTGGCCGTTCTTTGAAGATTATTGTCAGTGACATCTTGAGGATGCGTTTGGAATCTGGAGCATCATTTCCGTCGCGATGGGGAATTACACTGACTTATCTGTCATTGCCAAAAGCACAACAAGCAATTCAGTGTTAATGCAAAGGTAACACAGGTTTTTATCATGCCGCCAGAACAAGAGCTCTTGCGAATTTATGCTAATATGGCCCTTTTACAGTTTAATAACCTCCTCCCTTAGTGGAAAAAAGTATTGCTTAAGTGTGTGTCTGTGTGTGTGTTTGTTTGTTTCACCCAGATATTGGTTGTTTGATAATCTGTGTCATAGCATGGTAGGTAATTCATGGATGATCCTCTTGTAATTATTTATGGCAAATCTTTTTATGAATGCTAATCTCTTATAACAGATGGCTAATTCTATTAGATATGGAGTAGTGATAAAGAACAACTAGCTTGTATCTCCTGTACCTAAATTTCTTGTTACAGTTAAGGAGAAGTAATTGCACAAATTCAGTTTCTCTCTCTAAAATAAGCAGGAGAGATATACTCTACACATTTTTCCTCAGATTCCTTCCTTTCCTCAACATACAGCAACTGCTAGCTTCTCCATACTATAAGCAAGCAGTTTGCCGAGGTCCAGGGTGGCATTCCAGAGGGACCACGACTATCCAGCATGCATGCCAAATCTGACAGCACATGACAAGCTGGTCGGCATGCAGTAATTTGACTAATTATACTGGATTAGAGCATATTAATGCAAGCTGTTTTCTACAAAGTTAATGACCTGCTGACTGGGTTCTGCAAGGCCCCACTAGGTCTACAGACAGATAAAAAACAAAACCTTGCTTTCTAAGCCCTCGTCATTTCACATCAGCAAATGACTATATCAAGCTACTGAGCAGCAAAATGTAAGTGACATTTTGTCTGCTACATACTCATGTATCCTCCCCTAACTTTCCACCTCAAGGGATTCTTTGATGTAGAATTAAAATCTGTTTTCCATAGGCTTGATAAACATTGTCCAGAAGCAGGAAGAAACTTCTCTCTAAAATTTTGTTTCCAGTTAAACAAACACAGAAGTATTCTGAATATAGACAGAAAATAACTAGAGGCCAGTATCTGTGTAATTAGTCTTGATCTATACTTTTCATTTACACAGTCATCATAAAACACAGTATGAATCTGCTACCTAGGTATATTAACAAAGAAATGGCCTTTTTAATTATAATAACAGTTTTGTTTCTTTAATGTATTACTTCTAACTGAGATTTTTCTTTGCTTTTGTGGACTAGTGAAAACTTTGTAATATACTAAATAGCACAAAAATATAAGCTATAACCACTGTATGCTATAACCAAACTATATGCTATAACCACACTCTTGGAGTTCTTGCTAGAAACTGGAAGAAATTAACATTTAATTTTGGGATTTGACTATCAAAACTGTTTATTTAGAAATATTATATATTATTGTTTTATTTTAAACAGATCAATGAATTTTATAACTGTATACATACTGAAGAAAGTTGGAGTTTATTCTTCTTTCTTCTCCCTTTACCTTTTTTTTCCTTTCTTTTTGCGTCCCTGATTTTGCTTTTTAAAAATTTCTCTTTTCTCTAACCTCTTTTTTTTTTGCTTTATTTGTATTTTATCCATTGCTGAAATTTAATTTAAAGAAAAAAAAACATCACATCACAGCACTAAGAGAGTTCATGTTGTCAGTCCTTCAAAGTAGGCCAAGTTAAAAAAAAAACCTATATCACTTTTGTGATATAGGCTAAAATAACAGAATCTTGAAAGCCTAACATCATTTCCTCTTCTCTTCTTCTTATGCTAAAGAGAGAAGTTTTGTTAACTTTTTTGTAGTTTTCCTTTCCATATAAGCATACATAAATATTATATTACTATAAATGCATTTTAATATAAATACTCTTAAAACAGTTTTAAAATGTATAATGTAACTGCCTTTAAGGACTATTCAAGGTTGTATAATATTTAGTTCTACAGGGAAAAAATTGTATAATAAAGAAATACTGTTTTTGATATTAATTGTTCTGCATTTGCGCCCTTATTGGTGTTTTTAATAAATGCTTCATAAAAATATGCAATCAAGTATTTATACTATCCCAGGCACATTAATCATACTGATTAGAAGGAAAAATGGAAAATTAAAATTATCTTTGCATTCCATATTTGTTAAGTGATACAAAAGAATGAAAAATGCTTCCCCTTTTTCTATCTTTGAAAATTAAAGAAAATATCTTTTCAGGGCTAAAGAAGAAAACTCAGTGGTAACATACATATGGGATGAGTCCTGGTAATACAGGTAATCCTTGCCTTATGACTACAATTGAGCCCAAAATTTCTGTTGTTAAGTGAGAATTTGTTAAGTGAGTTTTGCCCCTTTTTATGACATTTCTTGCCACAGTTGTTAAGATTTTGCTTGTCAGAAGGTCGCAAAAGATGATCACATGACCCTGGGACACTGCAACGGTCATAAGTATGAACCAATTGCCAAGCATTTGAATTTTGATCACATGGCATTGTAACTTTGAATGGTCACTAAATGAACTGTTGTAAGTCGAGGACTACCTGTAATGAATCAGATAATTGATATCAGTCTATGATATAGCATTCATGTATTCCAAAAACAATAACTAAATCTAAAATTTAGAGTGATCAAGGGTGTTTGTTGATTTCTGTTGAAAACCTTGCAACCTTAACTTTTTGCTACTGACATTCAATGTACAGTTTTATTATTTTTCATTGCCCACTTATTCAAAATTAAAAACCATTCCATGACCAAAGGAGAAATTCACCATTGTCTTATGCAACATACTATCCTTACTGTATAAAATACTCAAAGTTTGATAAGTTAGAAAGCAGTCACATCAAACTATATAGCTAAAAGGCAAATCATATGAGAAATGCTGAAATCCAGGATTTAAAAAATGGTTTATCAGAAAGATTCATTTTGGAGAAGTGTGTATCTTAGTTATAGAATATGTATTTCCCTTTCCCAGCATTCAAGATTCAATTAAAACAGACATAAAGGAGGTATAGTTTAGAAGCCCGCACTTTTCCCAGGTTTGGCTCTCTTCCAGAATGAGAAAAATACTGATCAAAGAGAAGTAGCTGTTCTATTTGTGAATTTTTAAAAATAGCTTCCAGTGGCATTCAAATACTTTATTGTTTATCTGTATATATTTTAGGGAGAGATATTGTTGGGGAGAGGCTAACCTTTCCTTTCATGAGCTGTGATTCTCAATGAAAAATACTGATAGGTCATCTTGCACCATGCAAATATAAGGATGCATTTACAGTATTTATTTATTACAACTGATATGCAGCTTAATCTAAACAGAACTGTCAGCTGCTTATCAAATAGTACAAACAATAGAATAAAAACAGCAACATAGATTGTAACATAAACCAGACAATACTAATAATAACAACAACAAATCTTCCTAATCATCCTTGCACCAAGGAATGATAAACTCAAGGACTGTCAATCAGCTATTGCAAGGTGGAAACCCCATTTTACCAGTCCCAAACAATTCCAGAAATAGCCAGGTCTTAATAACTTATCTAAATGCCAACAAAGTTGGGATGTGGAGTTTGCAAAGCCCAGTAAGGTGACCCACTTAGTTTCCATCCTTGCCTACTTATGGCTGTCTCCCAATTTACTATCTCTATATAATTTCTTAATTATTTCAATTTCTTCATCTCCTAGGCCAAAATAAATTACCCATTCTGAATATAGAACAAGTAGCAAGCAATGTAAAAAATTTGCCTCAGGCCTAGGAGAATTTTGCTTGTTTTAACAGACAATATTTAAGTAGATGAAGAAGTAGTCTGACAAGGCAGCCTATGTTCTTATGTTCAAGCTATCAATGAATTATGAAAAACAATGGGATTCATATTTGGCTAATTATACAAAATTACACAATGGAACTTATGTCTGCATAATTATTCAAAATAAATGATGGTCATTTGTCAGTGCCCAAAGAAGTCAAACCATTTCTTTCTGTAGTGATTTCCAGGAAAAACATAACAAGCATCTGCTATCAGTGGATAATTTTTAAAGAAAAGTACAATATACATGCTCCATCCTTTTTATTCTATAAAGCATTCTTAATGTTTATTTATATTTTGTTTTTGTTATATTTAATATAACTTTGGGAGGCACTTTGCAAGTTAGTAATATTAGTCGGAAATCTGAGCCATGGGAAATAAGTAAGAGACATAAGCAACAGCATACAAGAAGATAAGTGGGCATTCTTTGTGTCCAGTTGAATTAAATTACAACTCTGGCTTTCCTGTTTATCTCCTCTATACTCTCTAAGTGCTTTCCAATGAATTTCCTATCCTAATAAGCAAAATATTAGGACAAAATGAAAATTGGAGACATATTTATCTGGAGTTTGACTATCCTAGGTGCACCTTCTGTAATAGAGGTAAGTGATCTTAAGAATTGGTAGAGATTCTGGAATTGCAGAAATTACTTTAATTTATATCACTAATGTTAAGGGAAATGCATTTATTTAAGGTTGCCATAATACAAAAGCAAATAGAAAGCTATTCAGGGCAATTTTGACATTATTCCTTTTAAAATATTTCTTTTGCTTTAATAGCAGAGATGGGAAGTTATTACTTACAATATGAAACTGCTGGATGAGGTCATTTGATGGAAAGACCATGGTATCATCAATATGTAATGATGGCCAAGTATATATCTCCAGCCCAAGCTGGACAAGTGATGCTCTTGCAGATTTTGACTGTGAGTACCTTGGAGGCTGAGGGTCAGGATAGGGAGGAACTGATTTTCACCAACCCTGGTGAGGTGGAGTGTCTTTGGATTTTTGGCCCCTCCAGGATCTGGTGATATCTTTGACTCTGGATGGAGATGGATTTTCTCTTACTGAGCTAGTGCTCAATTTGGGGATCCTAAATTTGGGGATCTTCCTGGATTCACAGATCCTGGTTAGGGAGCAGGTAGAAGTCATACCTAAGGGGTACACTATAATGTTGCAATTCTTACTACACAAATTTATAATTTTGTCAATGACTATTAGCCATTTTTACTATATATCCATTATCAAGATCTCTCTCTTTAATCTGCTGGGAAGAAGGGAGAAAAACTAACTGCTTTGCTTTGTGATACCTTTATTGACACAATTGTACCAAACTGTTGAAATCTGGCAAAACTCATATTTATAACACAAAAATATGCAGGGCTCTGAATAACAAGGGAAACAAACATTGGGTAATAAATAGGAACACTTTTTTTCAAGTAAACAAAAAGATAAAAGTAAATTGAAAAGAAATATGTTAAGAATGCTTTTCTGGATGTACCTTACATTCCACTTAAATGCAGTGGGACTTATTAATGTCTGGGTTCAAGACTGCAACTTAGCTTTTATTCCTAGAGTGGACTTTGGTTCTTCAGGTCAAGGAAGGGTGAGGTAGAGCAACAAAGCTTGCCTTGCTAGTGCTCATGCATAAATAAAAGCCTTAGTTTTCTAGGCTGTCAATCCAGATCCAGAACTAAATTTCTGCCTCTTTTTCACACACATAAAGCATTAAAAAAGGAATGCCAATGCTAGAAATGTGGTGGGTGTGGGTGGGATAACCCTAATATTAATGAAAAAAATGTCAAAGTAATAAAATAAATGTTACCTATTTCCATAGAAGAAGTTATAGATATACAACGATAATTATTAGCAGCATAGAATATTGATAGCAATTCTACAAATTGCATAATTATTCCTATTTTTTTGTAGAATATTCCTTTTACAATATTCTTATTGTGCATATTGTATATTTTAAGAACTATTTGTTATTCCAATGAAAATGATGGAGCTTCAACCATATATTTCTTTGAAAAATTGTTAGGGATACTAGAAAAAAGAATATTACACAAACTAACTAAATATTGATTTTGCATGAATCGTTGCTATGAGATGGACATGAAAAAATATTAATTTAAATAAATATGCCCTCCAAAATATATTATATATATATTGGATCACCCTAAATAAACATCAATAAGCTAAATTCAAAATTCATATTGATAGATTTAGTAATAAGTATCATACAACATCTATACTGCAGTATCTAGTGGTAATTCTCAATTTTCACAAGAATGGATAATTTTCGGCATTACAATTCTTGCTGAACTACAAATCTAGTCACCTATTGGTTAGAATTGTGGCTTGTTGAAATTCAGTAGCACCTGAATTCTACCCATTTCTACTGTAATGAAATGTCATTCATCTTCTAGTCACAGATGTCTATTACTGATCATAGTGATATTAAAAATGATGAAATGTGCATTGTGACACACAATGTAACCTCCGTTATTTCGTCTTGTGCTCCCATGTCACATGTATATTTATGGGTGGAGTTTGCATTGCAACATTCTTTTGTATGTTTCATTCTTTGCCCTCCTTTGCTTCCCATTGCTGATGTTAATGCTTCTCACAATGCTATAAAAGGAATGCTTACATTTAATTTAATAAACTAATCCCTGAATATTTCTAATTTTATCAGAACTGCTAATAGTAAATATAAAAGTGTGCATTTTTAATTATTAAGAACCATTACTTTTTATAATCTATTTTTTAAAAAATTAATGATACTTGACTGACAGATCTTTTCTATGCTAAGTTCAATAGTAAACAGGCAGTATTTGTAAAATATATTATTTCTAAATATATTTTCTAAATGTAACTATGATAGTAGTTCGTATCTGAGATGCTTTGTTCAGGAAGATAAGTCCCTTTTAATGACTTTCTTAGCATCAAATGTTTATACCTTCCAAATTACCGAACTATCATAGCATAAAAATATCCATTGGAGACCTTAATGGCAAATATAGTGTAAATGAATTTCGTTGTGTTTAAGTACAATGACAATAAAGATTATACTTATACTTATGCTATACTTGTAAATGTAAATATTCCGTTATTTGGAACAACTAATGTTCGGTGATCAGTAACTATATTTTGGACCTATTATTAAATATTATTTTATTTATTCAAACTAACTAGATACTCTATCCACATTAACTAGACAAAACGTTGAAACACATCAGTGCCTGGGTGGTGATTTTACAGAAAAATTCAATCCAATGCTGTTTAAGCAAAAGACAAAGTAAAGGCTTTTTAAAATTCTAGGATGATAGGAAATGATTAATTTCAAGTGTAAAATTATTTGTTGTTTCGAATCACTTTGAAATCATATCAATAACTGGATATTATTTCAAGACATATGAAATATATTCAAATATCCAACATGATCTCATTTTTTAAAATCTATTTTAAATTTTTCATATTTGTATGAAATCTTAAGAAATAACAGTTCATATAGCAATGCATAGATTTATAAATCAGTGCTTGTTTAATATATTATAGAGTCAAAAAAACTAAATAAAAATAGGAAAAGGACAGCAAAAATAGACTTTTGAGTAAAGGCTTGTAACCTAGATTTTATTCAACGTTTAGCTGGCATTGTCTACACACAGCTCTTATGTACAAAGAGTAAGCTGCAAAACACACACACACTTCTGAGAATTTCAAATCATATTGTACAGAAGTCACATCAAATTAATACTGAGGACCATTCAGAGCTTTTATTCTGAAAAGCTTTTTGAAAAGGGATTAAGCTATAAAAACTCACATGATATTAAAGCACCTTTTAATAGGCTTGTGGTGGGGGAGGAACAATGAAAGTGCTATTTTTAGATAAACAATTATTCTATGTGGAAGCACAAAAAATTTGCTAAGGAGATACAACAACAGTTTTTTGGCAATATGCCATACATGTTAACACTAATTAGCAGGAGTCTTTTTTGTTGTTGTTAAAAGTTATATGTGAAACAAGGTCTTACCTATGCTTCCCCCTTCTTCCTCAATTTTTAAAAAAGAATTTCAGTTAGAAATATTGAGAGACTTAGGAAAGAAAAATAATTAAGGTAACATAAATATTTATTTTAAAGCAACGTTACAAATGGAAGTATCAAATAGGTATTCTGATTTTCTACATTACCCCATTCTGCTCTCAACAAAATTGGCTAATTAAATACAAAGTCTCTATCAATCTGGCCCTTGTCTCGTTCCCTCCCTTCTTTCATTTTTCTCAAGTGTTATTTTTAAAAATTTGGATTTATGATATTCTTAACGTGCAAAAAAATTAATGCCAAGAAACAGCATGAGCAATGAGCACAATGAAGCTGGAGAGTTGTCATCTCATCAAAAATAATGAATTCTCAAGAGATTTCTAACTTCATGTCTTCCCAGTCATTTGTCCAATAACAATAGGCTACTAGGAAAGAAATGAGTTGGCACTGAGGACACACTTCTTCATCAGCTCTGACTCACACCTGTAGCCTTCAAACAACTATCTACCAGCTGAAACCTACAAGACAACAAACCCCCAAAGACAACTGGAAGTGTTGTTCCTAGCCTGCTGGGCTTCCATTCAGTCAAAAGATGCACCACATGGTGGATGACAGCTTTGTGTCTGTTCTGCCTTGCTGCCTCCCCCCCCCCTCTAATCAGCCAGCCCACCCCTTGACGGTCATACACTCAGAAAACAGTCTTATGGCTAATGATGCAAACATGAAGTGCAAAGTCTCCTTAATTTGACCCTTGTTAAACTCCTAATTGGATTGGGGCAGGCTCTGAGAGGAAAGCAACCCAGCTTTATTTAGGAATGCTTTTGCCAACCAAAGAACAATTTACAAAAGGCTCCTACTTTGGCTGCAGGACACTATAGAGCAAGCAATGAACTGCAGCTGTCACTTAAGTTAAAAATCTAATCAGTTGCTTTAAAAAAAGCAACATAACTTTTTGAATAGCTCATTCATTGTGGAAGTCTTTGGAGTGTGTTTGACCCAGATTTAATAAGCTATTATTAAAGCAGAAGAGCAGCTGAACAGCAGCTTCATGGAATGATACTAGTGTGCTCAGTGTCTTAATTATTTTAAAATGATTACAACCACTACTTCATTCAAGAGGCATAATGCTTAGAGCTCTTTCCTCAGCAATGTCTTAACACAAACTGTCTGAACAGGCAGCATTCATTCGTCCTTCATGAACCCCAGAGGTCAGATGCATGGCTGAAAACATCTCAGCAGTTTGATTGTGTTTCTTCTGGAAGCGGAGAGGGAGGGGAGAAAAACTTGAGGATTCTTCTCCTGTGAAAAGTAGCCTTTTCCCCTTATTATTTGCAAGGAAATATACAGCTTAAGTGCAGAGACAAGGGGCGCATGATATGCAGACAGGTGTAAAACATGAAGTAATTATAGAAGCTCAAATTAGTTCCTAGGCCTGAGGCAAAAAAGAGAACAGTGCCTTGACAAAAGGGAATAGCAAATAAGGATAGCAAACAAAAATGGCTTGAATGTGTAAATTAGCAAGAAAAATGAGACAGAAAAGCAGCTTTACTCTACTATTATTCCCCACATGAGAACAGAGCAGCTGAACATGATCAAGGGGGCTTTGGAGAGAGAGGCAGGCATCAGCACTGAAATGAAGCCAAAGAATGGCAGCAGTGCACTTGCTAGTCAGTCACTCATTATGTGGCGAAGTGCTCTGGAGAAGTGCCTCTTAGACTTGACCTATCATATTACTCCTTCTGTAAACATATAATCCCTGCTTGTTAGGTGGTGTCAACACTTGCATTCATTCCTTTTGGTAGTCCTTTTGTGCCTAGGAGCTTTTAGAAGGGCTGCCAAAACCAAAGAATTGACACCATAATAAAACAATCTGAATTTCAACCAGGTAAATACTAGACTTTTTGTTTGAAAAAGGGGAGCAATGTAGCATAATGCATCCAATTTCTATGAGACCACAAGTTTTATTTTTTGAAGTATGAGACTATTAGAAGACATAATGATAGCTAGTTAATGTGGTTTAAAACAAATAAAATAAACCTTAAATGGAAGGATATAGGCTGTAGATGTGGAACAAGAATTGTGGAGTATGCTTGTAGTCCAATGCGCTTGGCACAGAATGTGACAATAATAAAATAAACAAAATCTAAGGTTAGGAACAATGAGGTAAGTGCTCAACACAATGTATTTCCATTGGGTATTATATAGAATGGGGTCCCCATACTCTGGTCCGTGGATCAGTTTGCAGCCTGTTGGAAACCGTGCAAGTGGTGGGCGAGTGTGCAAAGCTCCACTTTGCGTGAGAAGCATGCATGCTTGTGAAGCCATGCCCTTCCCCGCCACTGCCATTAACATTGCCGATACACTGCCACTTTGCAGATCTGGAAAGACTGGGGACCACTGATATAGAGTATACAATTTTAAACGTATCTGGGCAAAGCTGACTTTTAAAAGAGCATATTGTTGATCCACGTCATATTGACAAGAGAAAGAATAAGCCTTTTAACTGCTGATCATCCAATCTTACCATATTTTCCCGAAAATAAGGCAGAGTCTTATTTTCTTTTGACCCCCGAAATAAGTGCTTAGCCTTATTTTGGGGGAGGCCTTATTATTTTTCAGGTGCAGGAGGCAGCAAGCATGATCACCTCATGGCCTCTACTGTGTTGCAATATTTTCAGGGAGGGCTTATTTGGGGGGGAGGAGCTTATTTTAGCACATGCACTCAAAAGCCTAATTGGTCTTATTATCCGTGAAGGTCTTCGTTTCAGGGAGACAGGATATTTATTTGGTAATCCAGTTGTTGTTGTTTTTAATTGAATGGGTAAAACTACTGAAATAACTAACGTTGCAGAACACATGAAATGTAGGATCTGGAAAATTTGCAGGAACAGAAGGCATATATATTTGCAGAAACAAGTGTCTCCTGTTTTTGTATTTTACACGTTCCTGATGGAATTACATACTGTCATTTTTGGCCTAAAAGTCCTCATAGCTTTCTGGATTGGGTTTCTGGTGGAATACAAAATCACTTTTTTTACACATGTGATGTCTTCAGTTGGAAAAAAACAACAAGAAAATAGATAAAACTATAAATATAAAACTGCTCACATTTCTCTGAAGCTACCCCAAAATTATAGGACTATATAGAGCTTCTACATCTAGGCAGCAAAAACCTGGATGATCACTAAATGGCAACAAAGAGACTCTACAATTATATTTTTGTTTACTACTTTTACATAATATTTTAGATATCCACAGATCTTGATTTGCCAGAAATGTAGATTTGTACATTATCAACAAACCCTTTTGAAAGGAGGCTTCTGGTTTCATTTATTTATCATCTAGTAAGTCTCAGTTGCATTGCAATTAACAATATATGAGGTTGTTTTTGATAAATCTTTGGAGACTGTTAGGCAAAATACAGCAATGTGCTTATTAAATGAGTCCATAATATACATAGTTCACAAACTTTTCTACTGGCTTCTAGGTGGCATCTGCTTTAAGAATCACATTAATGTTAAATATTAGACTGTTTAAAGCCGCTATAAAATTTTCAGGTTCATATCGTACAGAGTGACCCAAAAAAAGATCACCTGCTTTAAGAAATAACAGACAAGTGTTCATTTGCATAAGGTATGAAATACTTCATTTTTAGGCATGTGCATGCCAATGCATAATATGATAATAATATTGCATAAAATGCTTAGGATTCAGTAAACAATTATTAATAATTGTTAATATTAAGCTAATTGAGATATAGATTTCATAGAGTTATGGAGATTGTTTGTGTGTAAACAAATGTTCGATATTTAGATCTCTAGAACTCTAAAACCTCACTTGTGAATTGTGTAGAGAACCTGCTTCAGAAGCTGAGTAACTCAAGGAGGGGGATGAAATGAATAGAAGAGAGGCAAATACCACATTTAATTTTGATCTCTCCTACTTTAGAATGTGCTAAATTCAGAACATACTGAATTAAATTCAAAAGCAGAATCACTAAACAGGCTTTAGAGTTGAAAAGAAAACCTGAAAGTTAATCACAGAATCTAAATTTTTGATCACAGATGCAAAAATCACAGGAGTAGAATATGCAAAGAGGTTATATATTTGAATTATATTCCTTGCCTATTGTCCATTTCTTATTTTAAAATTTCCAAGGAAGGTTTAAACCCCCCTCTCATTAACTAAATATTCTTTATATTATAAATATTTATATTAAACTGTTAAAAAACACAACCTTAGAGTTGCTTACAATAAATAAATAAATAATTCCCATCGTAAGATTTATAATCTAAAAAGACAAGGCATGTAAGCAAAATGGAATAAAGAGAGAAAAGAAAAACAAGATTTAGGGATTTTAATTCTTAATTATTCAGAATTAAATTGCTTCAATATGAATACATTCCTCTCTTCTCAACTCATTACATACCTTCCACCCAAGATATATTTACACTGTGAATCATAATGTACCTACTATTTAAAGCACAGCCCTTTATATGTTAGTTTGAGGAATTCAATATTTTTTGTTGAAATTCTACCCTAAATTTATAGCAGAATTAATATTTGAATATATTATCTCCATTTTATACAAAGACATCAAAGAATAAGTTTTTTTCTACATCACAATTTATTGTCATGAAAATAAGACTAACTTTGGCTGTTTCCCTCTTTCTCTTCTAGCATTGCCATAAAAGTAGCCTTTGTCTTCCATTGTAATTAACCATGGCCTCTTGTGTCATCTGAATATTATAAACCGTAATATTCACAAAATATGCTGTTTATAAATCTGGCTTATTTCCAGGCTCAGATTAATATCTAGACAATGTTCATTACCCAAACTAGGTAATATTATCGATGCTAGATTTATTAGTACATCAGTGCTCCTTTATTAGTATCTGCTACACAATCTTTTTGAATTGAATTGCTAAATACAAGTATTGTATTTAGATTAATTGATTTCCTAATTGAAATATAGATTTCATAGGCATATGAAAATTGTTTAGCTTTAAACAAAATTGTAATATTTAGATCTTGGATGTTTGAAAGAGCCAAAAAATCATGGTGGTGCAGTAGCTAGAATGCAATATTGCAGGCTAACTTTGCCCACAGCCAGGAGTTTGATCCTGACCCGCCCAAGGTTGACTCAGTCTTCAATCCTTCCAAGGTCAGTAAAATAAACACCCGGATGGTTGGGGGAAATATGCTGATATCTGTAAACCACTCAGAGAATTCTGTAAAGCACTATGGGGTGGTATGTAAGTCTAAATGCTATTGCTATTGTTATTATCAATACAGTTACTTTTGATTCTAAACTGGGAAGTCAAAAACTTATAGCTACCAGTTCACATTGTAACAGTGAGATAAAGTAGTTAAAAGACCATAACCTCCATGAAGAGGACTTCATTTTATAGTGGATTAATTTGGGTTGATCTCCTCTATCTCGCTAAGGAAGACTGGCTTATTATGGCATATTAAATGTAACTATCTTTATCTAGCAACTAATTAGATGATTTAAACTGAGATTCTTAATAGGAAAACTGAAGAAGAGCAAATTTTAAAGAGTACACTGGAGAAAGTGTTATGAAATTTGAGTAGATTTATACAGAAAGTTAAAATTTTACACTTTCAAAATTTAAAATAATATTCATATATACAACTAATTTACTGATTCACTTTGTAATACAAATTACTTCAACTTATGAAGACTCTCTATTCTTAGACACTTGTATAATAGGTGTAATTTCCTGTAACTTGAACCTGATCCTTCAAAAATAAAAATCTATCATATCTGTTTCACTAAGGTGAAGCAAAATTTTCAAATTCCAAACCAAACACAATATTTTCTTAATCATAAACCAAAATTTTATAACATATAAAATAATTGGTTTTGATTTTTTAACATTATGCATACGAAGACTCTTACAATTTCTTACCAGGCCACAAACTTTACAAGGGAAAAATGTAATCATTACATACAATCATTATTTTTTGATACATTATCTTTAATTGTACTGCATATCTGATGATTTAAAAATTAATATCTATTTATTCTTTTGCACATATAATTAAATAATATAAACTGAGCTTTCACACATTCTTAATATTCTATTATACTTCTAAAAGAAGTA
Source organism: Thamnophis sirtalis (assembly GCF_051295495.1). NCBI lineage: Eukaryota > Metazoa > Chordata > Lepidosauria > Squamata > Natricidae > Thamnophis > Thamnophis sirtalis. The sequence goes on along the minus strand of NW_028261388.1, from coordinate 25,806,026 downwards.
TTTACCTATTTTGGTAAATATTTAAGACACATACCTAGCAGACTATATGCATAATTAATTGTAAAACTTTTGAAATGAAGTTGATTTCCCATGCATAATGAAATGGAAACAGTATAAGATATATCTAAACGGGTTTGAATATTGTATATCATATAAAAAGTGTATAGCAATTTTTGAAAAATCTAACAAAAATGAATAAATTACTCAGTAAAAAACTGTGTTCCAGACCTCATTAGTTGTAATTACACTTCAAATATGCTCAGGACAATACACACATGTCAGCTGCAAGTGACACACAATAGAGCAGGCAACCTATAAACTCCTTCAAGCACAGAAAGGAGTCTATAAAACAACTGACTTTGTGCATTTGGATTCATGTGATAACACCTCCTCCCACATAGCCACCAGGTCACCCAGATGGGACAAATCCAAACGAGAAAAAGCTTCTTTTGTTTCAGCACTGATATCTATTCAAGCAACAAACTGCAGAATACTGTGCACCAAGTGTTACATCTTGGCTCCTTTTCATTTTCAGACCATTGCATAAAATATGTTACGCTACCCTTGATGCTTGTAAAGCTTTTAAACAAAATGTAATTGCTGAAGTTCATGTATTACAAAAATATTAGAGTTGAACACATTAATATTATCAAAAGTAATGATATTGGAGACGGTTGAAAGCAGTTAAAAGGGCATACGAACTACCATTTCAAATCATTACATTTAATTTAATTAAAACTATATACAAAACTGTATATACTTGACAATAAGTATTCCCTAAGATAGAATCATAGGGTTGAAAAGGATCTCAAAGATTTTCTTGTCCAATGCCCAATGCAATCATCCTTGTACCATCCTAGACTACCCAAACTTTTCTTGAAACCTTCAATGATGGAGCACCCATGACTTTAGGAGGAGGCTACTTCATTCTTAATAGCCCTCATAGAGGGGCAATTCCTCATTTCTTCAAGTTTGGATATCTTTCTGTTAAGCTTCCACCCATTGATTCTTTTCTTACCTTCAAGTGTTTGGGAGAATAAATCCACATTATCTTCCCTATGACAACATTTTATGCATTGGAAAACCATTATTGTGTATCCCCTTAATCTCCTTTTTTTAGTCTAAACATACCAAGTTGTTTTAATTACTCTTCATAAGATTTACAATCTTACAATCTTTGTTGCTCTTGTCTATACTCTGTCTATACAAGTTCTTCAGTATCCTTTTGTATTGTGATAACCAAAACTGGACACAGTATTGGAGGTGTGCAGCATATAATGTTCTATCATACTTCTGCTGGAGCCCAAAATTACATTTTTGGCAGCTGCAGCACATTGCTGACATGCTTAATCTATGATCTATCAAGGCATCCAGTTCCTCTTCATAAGTACTACTACTAAGCTACTTCCTTATAACTGTGCCTTTTTTTTTGCCTAGATGGATTTCTCAACATTGAACACCACTGATCCTGATAAATAAGGTCCAATGTTCAAGTCTATCAAGATTCTTTTGAATCTTCAGCTTGTCTTCTGAAGTATTAACAATTGCTCCAAGCTTTGCCTCCTATTAGATGTGACGTTACAGATATTAGGCTATAAAACTCCTTTGAGAAAGTAACTGTGAATGTGTGAATCTTGTACAAAACACCTATTTCCAATCTTTAATGGAATTATGTTTTTTCAGGCTCATGAAGCTACCTTGGAATTTCTTGTCTTAGTATATGCAAGCACAGCCATTTTACTTCATACCACAAGATGAAGAAACAAGCAAGAGCCAGAAGCAGTTAATAAGACAGCTATGTATATAAGCATATAAAATGGCTGCATATTTAGGTATGAAGGACAGAATTATTTGGATCAAACTACAGACGAACAGCTTTTGGGTGTCATGTTCCATTTTTAAATGACCATATGTACTTTTTCTTAGACCAGCTAGAAATTTCTATTTTCATCTATAACATCTACACCACAAACTGCATAGTTTGTTTCCATTATACAACCTTGCTAAGTGGTTGACTCAGTCTTTAAACTATTCTGTTTGAAATGATACTCAACTCAGAATTTCTTGACTCTGCTTTATTGTATTATATTACTATAAATTTAATGATAAATTTCAAATGTCTTATTTCTGTAATTATCATGTATACTGCATTTAATGTATTTTTACTTGTAGCCAAATTGTTTTTTTCTGTTTTGTCCCTAAGTATGGTTTATTATATTCCATACAGACCCCGCTGTAATTCACATTTACAGTATTTACAGCATATACTAAGAACCAGGTTTTGTTTAATGCAAGTTACATATTGGCAATGTACTTGATAACAATTTATCACTTGCTCTGAATGTTGGAATAACTTCATGTGTGTGAGGACTATTGCTATAATATAGTTGTATTGTACTACTTGTACATGAATATAATGTGCTAGTCTTTGTGCTGGACTTTAAATACTTCCTTTTTAGGAATTTGAGCAGAACAATCCTTTGCTTTTTTATGCGATGGATTAGTCAATGCCTCCATCATCACCAGGTGGTGAAACAATAGTAAAATATAAGTCTGCTAAAATGTCACCCAAGGGGTATGAGGAAGACATGATTAGGCCAATTATATAGGGGAATACATTTTTTCCTCAGGCAATCACAAACAATCAGCAATCATCCACTGTCAATTTTTACTTTTTAAATTTATATACCCGCCCATCTCACATGAAAGTGGCTCTAGCTGGCACACAACAAAGTTAAAACAATACACATCTAAAACTATTAACAATTATTTAACCAAAAAATATAAGAACATAGATAAAACAAAGAATAATAGACAAAGGGGTATTAAGATAATTGAAATACCGCACTATCCCCTAGGACCCCCAAACCTGCTGCCATCACCAGATCTTGAGGGACCTTCATAAGCTTAGAAGCAATGAAGCTATCCTTACCTCGGGGGGTGGAAGATTGTATAACATGGGTGCCATACTAGAAAAGGCTCAACAATGTGTAACATTTGAAAGGGTGTGCAGAGAACATGACAGCTGTAATAGTCGACATGACATGTGGGAGAGACAAGAGAGGAAATGTAATCTCCTCAACCTGATCCCATATCAGCATGCAGATATGCTACCATCAAGACCAAGTCTATCTCTTCATTTTTTGAGCTGAAAGGTAGTCCTTGGAAAGCAAACATCATTGAATTACAGCTTTACATTTTCCCAACCTTTACATGAAGTCATGTGTTGGACTAATTGTAGTTTGAACAGTATTTTGGTTTTGATTACATATTTTTCAGATCTTCCATTCTTAAGCATAAAGCATAACATAAGTGAATTGTTGCTACTGCTTCAATAGTAAAAACAAATATGGGGAATTCTTGTATATTTGAGATGTAGTCTCACACTAAAAACTTGCTGATCTATAGAAGATTACGGTTGTGTGAAGGTGCACAAAGTCAGAGACCATTAAGAACTACATGCTTTTCCTGGAAACACAAATAGTTGTGATTTGTTTTGTCCAGTAAGGATTGTTTAGCATACAATCTAGGAGTATCCTTCCCAAATTAGAGTTGCTCTGGCTGTGATATCTCTAAAACACAGGTAAGTAAGTATTCATTCAGATAAGCAAAACCACTTCTTGACAGAACAATTTTTATGAGTTTATAAGTGGACTGCTATGAAGAACTGTGCAAATTCTCTTTTAGTTGTGAGATCACTGAGGTGGTGAATGGCTTTCTTCAAGAAGCTTCTGATCAGACTGACACCCCCAATATTAATTAATGCTGAAATAACTCATTATGCTAAAGTATATTAACACAACATAGACCATTTAGGACATGTGTGTGTGTGTGTGTGTGTGTGTGTGTGTGTGGTGTGTGTGTTTATGAATGTATGTATGTATGTATGTATGTATGTATGTATGTATGCATGCATGTATGTATATATGTGTATATATAGTTTTACTAGCTGAAGACCCATGTTCCGCTATGAAACTATGTAATTGGGCTTGATAAATTGACATTTAAATTGAAAATTAATGAGTAGTTACGATCGGCCTCTCCTCTCCCCTTCTCTCCCTCAGGCTTGCCCCACAGAATCCTCTCTGATCCTATCCACTTCTCTCCATCAGCCTTGCCCCACAGAAACTTCACCTATCCTATCTCCTTCTCTCCCTCAGCCTTGCTCCACAGAAGCCCTCCTATCTTATCCCCTTCTTTTCCTCAGGCTCCTCTCCAAACTCTCAGCCAGCAGGCCGGATGAGTCATGTGCTGGCCATGCCCACATCCAAGATTTCAGGTTGGGAGGGAGAGTAGAACGTCCAACTCCTTAGCATCAGAGCATGTTAATAATAATATAAGAAATACTAATGCTCTGATAGTCATTTCGAAAAATCCTTTGTTACCGAGCACCTAGAAGCCAAGAGGAACATCTGTGCCAAATTTCAAGGTTCTGGAGATTTCGTGATTCCTGCATGAATTTTTTCAAATAGATAAGATAGGTAGGTAGGTAGGTAGGTAGGTAGGTAGGTAGGTAGGTAGATAGATAGATAGATAGATAGATAGATACAGACAGACAGACAGACAGACAGACAGACAGACGGGATGTGCAGTCACTAGAGGCAGGGGAGGCGTGGCCTCAACAGTCATGAGGAAAAGGAAAGAATTTTAAAGAATTTTTAAAAAATAATTAAAGCCAAGGTAGTTGCTACCAGATTCACAGTGACTTGGACCAGTGCTTTGTGTTAACCATAGGAGGAGGCCAAATAGGGGCCTCCTGTGCATAAGGAATTTTTCGCCTTTTAAGAGTTAACCAAGGGTTAAAATGCGAAGAATTCCTTATGCAAATGAGTCACGTGTTCTCTCGCCTCCTGTAGAGGGCATTTTTAGAGGCTTTTTAGAGTTCTCTGGGAGCAACTAGCTCAGTCTGACTCAGAGCTCTGGCCTTTCATGAGGGGAGGGCAGGGCAGGCAGAAGCAGAGTTGAAATCGTCTCTGAAACAGCTGGAAAAGGTCCGTGTGTGGGGAGGGGGGAGGAATTCAAAAAGTTTGATCGGAAGGCAGCAGGGGAAGGAAGGGGTATGGCAGAGGAGCTGCTCTCAAGCCTTTGGAAAATATATCCAATCCAACTTCTGTGTTTGTGTTTATTTGAGAGTGAGTGAGGGATCCAATTTCTCTGTGTGCGTGTGTCTGTTTGAGAGAGGGGGGAGGGAGGGAGAGAGGGAGGAAGGAGGGGGAGGGAGAAGAAAAAAAATGGGAAAACTTATTTTGCAAGGGGGAAAAATGCTGTCGCTTTAAATCGGAACTGAGCATGCCTGGCTGTGGAATTCTGGGAGTTGAAGTCCACAAATCTAAAAAGTGCCTCACCAGCCCTAAAGCTGACCGCACGTCACAGATAGATAGATAGATAGATAGATAGATAGATAGATAGATAGATAGATAGATAGATAGATAGATAGATAGATAGATAGATAGATAGATAGATGATAGGTAGATAGATGATAGATAGATGATAGATAGAAAGACAGACAGACAGACAGACAGACAGACAGACAGACAGATTCATTGAATACTGCCTTAGTTGTGAAAAGAAATACCAGAGTAAAAATAACTAATTGGATTTTAATTTGCATACTTTCCCTTTACTTTTAAATCTTTCTATGTAATCATGTCTTGTAAAATTAACCATGGAAAAATAGGAACTGTACCACGGTGCTCCACTGTAGACTGCTCTTACAGAAGGTTTCAGATTACTACATCCTATTTTCCATCTCCAATTTTCCTTCCCAAAACTATCAGCATACTCTGATCTATGCATTATGCTATTTGTGGCTTTTCTCTATAGAATCCTAAAGATTGCTGTGCTATCTTTTCAAATCCAAGTCATCTCCTGGTGTGCAGGTAGGATTTGTATAGGTAAAAAATGATTCACATTCAAAGAATAACTTCAGTATTAATATATACAAGGCAGAAATGAATAGCAACATAAAATATTGTACAAGAAATTGGAAAGCTTCTATTAAAAACAAAACATTGACAAAACAATTACTCCTGTAATGTTTACTCAAGTCCCAATGAAATAACTGCAAACATTTGTGCACATATCACCAGGGAAATTTTAGATAACATGTTGAATTAAGGCTTGAGGCTTGGTTCAAATGAATAAATGAAATATGAATTAGACTGAAAGCTCCCAGAAATGGTCATAGTATTATTAATATCCAATAAAACTTAAGTATTGTTTTAAAACTTCAGGTAAACAGAGATTGTTAAGAAATTGATACTATGAGGCTCTCTGATGCTGGTGGAGAAAATTGCACTAATTTCAAACTACATTTTAAGCTAGCAAAGTGCATTTACTGCTTATGGGCATGGTCAAATCAGTTTTCCATTCTTTTAGTGCAACAGGAATGAAAACTGTTTTTGAATATATTTATGTATCCACTTAAAAGAGAAAGAAAATAATTTAGATAATAATTTCATTCTGAACTTGAGTTTAAAAGGTTAAGTTAGTAACTGAGAAAGATAATCTGGCTCACTGATCATAGCAATCAGCAAACTCTGCAATCAGCATGAAGGAGGATATTTGTCATCATTAGTTGAGCTATGACAGCTGGTACCCAGGGTGTCCCAGATTCAAGAAGTGGCAAAGACACTTTTTAAAACACTTTGGTAGATGGCAAGTTTTATCAGAAACTGGATATTTTGCAAAACGAGTTGAGACAACAGCGCTGAATATGCCTGCATTTTCCACAGCATAAAAATGCCCAATATGTTGTACAGAGTGTTTGCCTCTAGGCCACAAGTTACAACATTTTCCCTGAAAAATTATGGACATTTATTCATCTAAAAAAAGGCATTGTACTTTTGTATGAAAACTATTGTAATAATTTAAAGCACGACTAAATTCCAGTTTTTTAAAATGCGTTTGGAAACTGGTACTGTTCAGATTTAAAAACTATTAAAATGATGAGGAACAACGCCACATGATAAGTCTAAGTCTACTGCTATTTATTGTCAAGTCAAAATCATTCAGCAACTGAAATCTTCAAAGGAACAGTAGATAACAATACATCACTAGAGATATTAGAAATGCTAAATGTGTCCTTTATGCATAATCTACAAACAAGAGTTTTCTCTTAAAGCTTGGAAATAAAATTTGTAAGATATAAATCAAATTTACTGAGAGTTGCGGCAAATGGATTTCCATATTTAAATAACAGAAATGGAATTCCTATTCTTAAAAAAATATTTCTAAAAAGTCTGGTCAACAGAGTACAATGTTCTTCAAAAATTTTCCATTTAAAATAAAGTCTAAAATAAGTGAAGATATGGTAGATGGGGCAATATTTCCTTTATTGCAAAGGCTTCTCCAGTTTCTTTCCTTAGCTTAATAAACATGATTTATGCCATTCTTTGCATTATTATGTAAACTACTTTTTCACAAATAAACTAATTTTTCTGCTAATGTAAAATCTATGCAAATACCGGCTGTCATTTATCAGGAAATCTGACAAGCATTTCATATTGGAAAGGAAAAATGAAACTGCCTAAAGAATAGAAGCAATTATTTTTGTATTTTCTCTTCCTCTGACTTAAGGCACAAAAGTTATCCATCCAGTTAAAACAGCAAATGAAATAAGGAGGCTTTTTTTTTTTAAACACATATGGCTTTTTGCTGCAATACTGATCACCACAGGGTCTACAGATGCCCATGGCTAAATTGTACTCGGGCAGATGGACACAAGGGAAAACTGTGCTAATGTGGCATGGTGAGCAAAACAAATGAAGAGCTGAATTTTGGTAGGGTGGGGGAATCTTTCCATCTATTAAATTATGCCATTTGTTTGTGAAGTGCAAATTAGGCCAGTAGTAAGTTACGTGCAATAAATATTCCATGTTATTTCACTAAAAATAAAGTCAAGAAATGTGCAAAACAAATCAAAAGGTAGAATCACAAACAGCAACCATAAGGGACACAGAGCTGCTTTGCCAAAATAAATTACCAACACCGCTTTATTCTCACAAACAATGAATATGTTTAATGAGTACAATGAGGCAACTGTATTCTTCGTATGTTGCGTTATTTTACCTTGCTAAAGGGAAATCTCTTGAGGTAAGATGAAAATTACAAACATTAAGGAACAATCTAGTAAATGGGAGATTACTTAACATATACCTCCTACTGCCAATGAAGAGCCTATATTTATTAAGTATTTTGTTTTATAGGATTATTAACAAAAATATGTAGGGGTCTAAGTTAGCCGTTGATAAATTTGAGAAATGATTTCCAGGGAATAAAACATCCCTTTGGTTGAATATTTGTTAAAAAATGTTCAGCATTATTTATGAAAGAGAACATTTTTGAAATATTTGTGTTTTCACTTGAAGTTAATCTGACTTTTGATAGATATTAAACCCCAAATATGCTTTGAGTGTCATTTTAAGTTTCCTATTCTTTTCAATAAAAGAATTTTTTTCAGACTCACATAACTATTTATTAGGTATATGCTGAAGACTTCTTTTTCATAGGAGAGATTGATTCCAGAACTTAGACTATGCTGCATATATATGAATAATCAACAGTGAAGAGTATTTGATTTCCAAAATTGAAATATATTTCTATGTTTGGTTATACATTATCAGATGTGCTATTTATTCTTATAGAACTGATTCTGCAATTGTTACAGAGACACTTTAAACATTTGTAAAACATATTCTTACTTGAAATGTTAGTTTCTGAAATTATTTTTATCCTTTTAATAGTACAAATGACTCAACACTCATTAAAATTAAACTAAGCATTTTTTTGAATAAAGGATAAGAGTCAACTTTTTTTATCTGAGGTGAATGTGTAACATATGTTCAGCTAAAAGTTCAATGTGATGTTAACATGATTTGAGTGAGTTCCGCTAGACTGAAGGTCATTTAGGTATTTACTGAAAAGTATGTAACTTCAAAAATTATCCCGTTGTAGAAAAAGAGTAAATGTGATAATATCTATGTCTATTTTTGTCAGAAATGATGTAATACAGCCTAAGAGGACTGCTTGAACATTACTTTGTAATTAAAAAATGGTTATTTTAGTTGATCAAAATATTTCCACTTAAATAAATAAAATAAATCTTGGTTTATTTCAGGTTCATTGACCATTTTGAAAATTTAAAATTATTCCAAATTTAATCCTGTATCAAAAGAACTAATACCATGCTTACTTAATTTGAAAATATTTTCTTCCACATAATTTCCTGAGAAGTGGGATTGGCATTTGGTTAAAAGAACCATACAAACCATGTCCTGTTGGGTCATCATTTCAGAGATATGTCCTTACCTAAATGGAGAAACAATGTTCATGGGTAGGCACAAAAGCAGTGGAAGCAGAAGTGACTTCTGAATTCTTGCTGGCTTCCCTATTGAATTTTATGGTGGGAAGCTGGCAGGAACCATCAGAAATTTTCCCCCTTCCCTTCTGTTAGATAAGTCAGTGGCTGCTGAGTGGAGGGGAGAACAAGGAACTGTGCGATTGGCTGGGAAACTATAATGGAATATTGAAAATGAAGAACATGTGACTACAGCCCCAGCCTAGAAGCAGCCAATAGCACTGAAGAAGCCACAAGGTCCCCAAATTTCACTCCCTTGGGAGTTATGTGTTCAGGATTTTGGACATTTTCTGAAAGTTCATTTGAACCTTGTTTCTATTGTTGAAGATGGTTTATATATGAATGATAATGCGCTCATCAGTTCATTTTGTTAGTTACAGGCAATTAATCTCAATTAGCAGTTATTCATTTACTAAATTCAGTGTTGTTCTGAGAGATACATACAGTGCTGATTCTAAAGCCACAAATCTATTTTTATATGATGCAAAGAATCAGCACTTTCTTCCTAATATTGATACTAAAGGCAGCTTTCTGCATACCTTCATTATGTCTGGATAAGGAAAAGCAACTTCTACACATTGCCTATACTTATTTTGAGACAGTTTGAAACATTCTTTGCTAACTGCATACTTTCCCCAACTCTTCAGAAAAACTATTGTATCCTACATCCCTTCCCAATACACCTAAGAGGAAAAAATATACCTACTTATACTTAAATATAACCTTTGACTAGCGGAAGATCTATATATACTCACACATTCCTTATACTTAATAGATATGCTGACAAACATTCCTTTTACAATTAATTGATTTGAAAGTACCCACTTTCCAGCTACCATGTTTTTCCTTAACATCACCAAGTACTTCAGAGGAAGGCAAGAACATCCAAGGAGAAACAGATTTACATTACAGCAATTAGTTTGGGACAAAGATTGGATATTAAGTTGTTGTTGGTATTGTTACTATTTATAGTATTGGCCATCTTTAAAATCTTTTATTGAATATTTTTTCAAAATATATATTCCTTCTTGGAGTAGTTTCAGACAAACATCCAGTCTTTAATTTGTTAGTTGCTCATGTATATTCCAGATAACATCTGTATGTCATAATTCTTTAGTATACAATTAAATAGAAATATTCAGCTAAGTATATGATAGTATATAACAGAAAGCAAGAGTGAACGCTAAGTCTATTAAAAATGAACCATTAGTTTTTCAAAGTTTTAGGGAAATCTTTTTTCATTGCAGGAAGCTAACAGAAGTAATTCTGGCATCTACAGCCTAGAGATTATGCCAATAAAAGTTATCAGTTCAATACTATAAAGGAAAAATCTGAAAATGAAAGCGTGGTGCAGCTTATTTGACATGGAGTGTTAAAGAAATGAATAACAAAATATTTGATGCTTACTTCAGGCTTTAAACATAATTGTTTAGATAACACTCTAAGCACAGGTATCAAATTCCTAAGGATAGTAAACCTGAAACTAACAGTCTCCAATCCACTTGCTTATTCTGACACTCTGAAAGTCCTGGTTGACTACTAGTTTATCCAGTTGGTAAGAGAGGGAATTGGGAAATGACATTTCTTTTTCTAACTGCTTATCAACCTACTTTAAAAATTGTTTAGAACAAGTTTGTGTTGTACATTTACTACATATAACACTTATGCCTGGTTGAAATCTGGTATGTTTGTTTTTGAGGAAATGATTTAAATAAAAGGATTAAATGATATTTAAAAAAATATTATTGAAACCCATGCATAATATTTGAAGCATGAGAACTGTTCTGGCACCAGTCTGCTTCACTGAATTACTTCCTTTTAGGTTTTTCATCACAATGTCAGTGCCGCAACATGTTTAAATCCACAAATACTGGATATTTTTAAAAAGGCATGAAGGCTACAATCCTATGCTCATTTATCTTGGAATGATTTATTTGGATCCAGAAGGACCTACAGCTAAGCAAACAAGAAAAGGAAAATGTCTTCTGGAGAAGGCTATCTGCTGTGTATCATCTTTTAGAATTGATATATTGAAACGGTCTCCTAAGTAAGATTTGTAATAGCTAGTGATAATTCACCTTCAAAGATGAAAAAAAGATTATTAAAGTAGCCGCTTTGTTCTCTGTATTTTAACTAAGACTACATCATAGTATATGAAAATCAGTTAAAAGCTACTGTTTTTATATTAATTTATAATAAATAATGTAGTGCCAGTACAGAGAGTGACCCATTGGCACTTTCTCTTGCCAATGTTTTAAAGGAAGCTAATAGCATTCCTTCAAGTGTTAAGCATTCTCAGATATTAAATGGCATAATGTCCAATAAATGTCTAATAGTGCTATTGAGAATTAGAAGAGGCAACCATTTTCAGTTTAAAAGTGTATGCTTCAGGACTTAGGATTCCATAGCATTCATGGTTGACAATTCTTGTTCTTTAGTTTGGTTTATAAACACAACACTTATGTGAATTATACTCACATGGAGAAATAATATAAAGATATCTGAAATACACATTAAATCCATTTAAGACTTCTAAACTAATTTAAATTAGATTTTCCTACCTTGCAACTTTTCAGAACTGGTAAATTTTAGATACTGATGGCATAAGCCTACGTATTCATGAACTAAGTTCAGTGGAAATATAATATGTATGGGATAAATCTTGAAAATATATTTTATAGATTTCATGCTGCAAACCTTATATTTTATTATACAATTAAGAAATTTTTGAACAAGAGTCAAAATAGCCCCAAAGCTTTGTGACATGAAACAATTATTTCACATTGAAAGAATACATGATACAATCTATGGGCAGTTTATTTCAAAATTAATGGCAATCACTCCATTTATTTTTGTTAGCAACCAAAAATAAATTAAGGTTGTAAGTGATATTAGATATTATCTATTCAACATCCTGTGCACTGCAGGAATTCTCATAATACCTTCATACCATAGAGAAGTGGTTATTTGTTTCAAAGGTCTAGAAAACCTCCAATGATGGATCCCGCACAATCTCCGGAGGCAGGCTGTTCTACTGCTTAGAATCCTCACAGAAACCTCCTCCTTGTCTCAAGTTTGGATCTGTCTCCCTTAAGATTCCATCAATTGGTCTTAGCCTAGGATGCTATAGAGAAAACATTCACATACCCTTCCCTGTGACATCCCTTCATGTATTGGAAAGGTGTGATCATGCCTATCCTTGGCTTCCTTTTATTTAAGCTAAGCACATCAAGTTGTTTTAGCCACTTTTCAAAGGATTTAGCCTCTTAGACCCTTACCATTTTTGTTGCTCTTTTCTGAACTTAACCATAAGTATTGTAGATACCTTAGAGCTGGTAAAGTACACACAAGTTGATTTAGCTAGTCTTGTGGAATTTCAGTACTTTAACAAGTAAATATATTTCTATTATATGATACACCACATTTGGAATATCCCTACATTTCAAAAATAGTTGCCATAAAACCATGAGCTGAAAATTGGAAAGGCCTATCTATTAAAAAAAAAAATAGGGTGTGTCAAATTTTTCAACTTTCAATTTTCAAACATTAGTGGAACTCAAAAGTTGTGACATGCCTTGGGAATATTAAAGATATTTTGGTTACTTTAATATAATTTAGAGGTGCTTGATAAGTAACTAAATAAATATAACTTTTTAATATTTTGTTTGTGTCACGTAAATACTGAACATAATGATACCGATAATTTTAATAGCAGTGTTTTGTTGATTGTCTTTCTATCTTGCATTTTATGTATAATATCAAGACTGCTTACAATATATAAAATTAAATATTCATAATAGTTATTAATTTGAATATGAAAGTATCAGAATACATGAATACATTTTTGGATATATTTGGGGGTATAATTCCACAGATTTATATAGGAAGATCTTTTTATTCTTACAATAAAATTATGGACAAATCTCTCTAGCTGATTTATAAATGGATAATTTATACAAAAAAGGATATTCTATGTATTAAAGATTTAAAGAAAGACAGCTTGAATGAATGTAACAGAAGTTTTAGTAGGATTTCACGTACACATAACTTGTTTCAATTATGCCCAGAAGCTAGTGATTTCAAAAGCAATGAATTTATTTTTCCTCAATCTTGTAGCTTTTTCATATTTTTTCTAAATCAAAATACAGGTTAGGAATGGTAGTCAAATGCAAAGTACCCAATGTCCCATCTATAGATTCACAATTGATGTCCTTGAATACCAATACTAGCCCCTGAAGAGTACAAGTTACTGAAGGGGGAAAATCCCTGGTATCAAATATCCAGTCTTTGCAATAATTAAGTGACATCAATTAGTGATATGCTCTTGTATAATAGCATCTTGTTAACAGTTAGTTCTGTCTACTTCTATCTAACAGTGAAAAAAGAATTATTAGAAACCCTTTCGATCTACTACTAGTTTTTAGGTATGACAGAAAGCTCTTCTAAAAATTTATTTCCTGCGTTACATTTTAGAAATCATGTTTACAAAAGGAATTACTTTATGCTTTCAAAATTGTTTATATAATACATGTTGCTATATTTTCAAGGTCCACACGGAATATTTTAATTGATTAATCATATAGAATATAAAACAGTAGTAAAAATTTTATTGGATGACCTACTGCAGATTCAACAGTTTAAAGGAAAATAATCCTTTCTGTTTTTAATGACCACTTTAGTTTTCTCAAAGTAGGATTCTTAAATGTCACTGAAATCTGGCATGTAGACATGCCATACCTTTCTTGGATACATTTTTTTTCCACTTTTTTTTCCCCCTCAATGTAACTTTGTGCAAAAAAAATTGTTTAGGTTAAAAATGTCAACAATACACATTATTTTTATTTCAAAGAAGAATTAGAACATGAGTGACTGTTCCCAACCTGCACCTGGTATTATACAAATCTAATATAAAGGTCATCCTGGAATTATAATGAGAATTTTGATAGAAGGCTGTAGCTAACTTGTATGATTTGAAGCAGCACAATTACTGTGGATTATCTATAGTCCAAAAACTCATTTGCGCTATACATAGTCTGCAAAATAAATGTAGTATCTGTGTTTTTCAAGGATCATCTGAGAAAAGATAGAATCATAATTTTAATGATTCGGGGGCGGGAGGGGGGTGTTTAGCTGGACTTCAAAAACGCAGGATATGGATAGATCTATATCTATGTGTACAAGGTGGGCTCTATGATTATTTTTCCCCCTTGACTACACTGTAACAGAGATCATAACATGAGGTAAAAGAGGGAAACAAAAAGCAATAGCCGCTCTGCTCCTGAACTTCATTACCACATCGTAATTGGGGGTAAAGAAGGTATGAATTGTTCTTCTTTGCCAAAGTGAATGGGCAGTAAGACCAGCATGGGACTGGAGTACCTTTTCCGTCACTTAACTTAAAGAGAGTCACAATATAGAAAGCTGAGTAAGCTTTATTTCCAAAGATGAATGGCATGCATGAAAGATTTGCTATGGTTACTCTTTGGGGAATGGAAGGAGGTTTCTTGGGTGTATATATAGCAAAGTCCTGAGGCAGAACCACTATAATTACACAGTATCTTAATCTGTAGAAGAACATTGAAACCCAACCTGAACTGTTTTAGACAGCAAATACATATATGTATGAAGAGGTCATCTGTAATATAATTATGCATATTTACTGCTGATACAGTATACATTTTTTAATATTATAAACCAAAAAGCATTGAGAAAAAAATAACCTTTTAAAATTGCTTTTTCAGCCTTTGAACAGGGCTCTGTTTGAAAAAGGCGTGGTAATTATGTATATGTATATATGTATATATGTATTTTATATAAAATGAAAAGATCAGAAGTATCACCAAATGTGCTTGGAAGCTAAATTTCTGGTTACTTTATTTTGGGAAAAATAATCTATAAAATGAATTGTCTGTAGATATGTGTTTGTTTAATTTACTGCAAAAATAAATTTATTGTGGTGACAGGAGAATGAATTATGAAAGGAAGAAAACACAGTTAAAATCAGACACATTCACTGAGCTTTCAAACACATTGCATCAATTGGGATAAATAATTTAATAACTCCGTGTGCTGTCTCCTCAGTGTTATAGAGAATTATTTTTTAAAAAAAACATGAGTACGAATGTGTAGAACGACAATTACATAATATGCAAAATGTGTTATAAATGTAACGAGTATGCATGTATCTTTAACTAAATTTGGCTTCTGAAACAATATAGGAATAATTTTTGACAAAATATTTTATATCAATGTCTGGAAATTCTAACTATAACAAATCATGCAAAAGTGGGCAGGTCAAAACAACTGGAGAGAAAACAAGGATATAACATTTTACTATAAATATCTCTTTTTATTCTTTACACAATAATATATTTATCAATTGTTTTGATAAAAAATTTCATGATACTAAATATCCAGTGGGTGTATAGAACACAGAAAAGTAAAAAGTACAGTGCTTAAAATTATGAGAATATCAGCCCCAAACAAGCATCTCTAATGCACAATTATTTTAAGACAATGCATTTATTGAGTCCAATCACCTACTTAAAAAGCACTGTGATTCTTGGTATTTGATTCCATGAAATTAAAATGAAATAAAATAAAGTTAATAAAATTTGACTAGTCAGTTAAAGTGATTTTAAAATAATAAATGGCTGAGCTCATCTTGAGTTTGGCAACTCTGCTAGTTTTACACATCAAATAATTCATTTGTGTGTCTTCCTAAATGTTTGAAATTTAATATGATCATTTCTATTTCATATAAATGGAAATAAACTAGTGTGTTTTATAACTTATTTGTATTTTATTAGCTCCCTGAGTCAAATAGCACACTTAAATATACCAACACCCTTTGAATCAGTAGTGGCAAATGCTGAAATAATAATAATAATTAACCCTAAGAGAAGATAAACCTGATCTACAGACCTTGGCTTAGTGATCTCAGGAGGATTTGGTAACAGCAGTGGGATATGCATAATTAGCTAGAAGTAAGGCCCACTGAGAATGCTCTTCAGCATATAAAGACTGCAGTTTAAGCTATCAAGCTCTTAGCAGTCCAGTTTGATTCCGGAGGCCTATAAATTATGGTTTGCATTTTATATTTTAAGCACCAGTAATGTATTTACAGAATATATTCTGCAAGAAATATTTACCTCCAGGAAGTATAACAGGACATTCTTAAGCCCATTCCGACAATCATTACAGTCCAAGCAAAAAGAAAAGAAAAAGAAACTCCGATTTTAGTGGGACTTAGACTCCTGGGTTAAGGTCTGCTGCATCTTGCAACAATGTCAATGTAACTCAATGCTTCACACTGTGTGCCTTTCCTCAGCAGGCAACGAAGGAAGGAAGGCAGGAAGGGAAGAAGATTACTGATGTCTTAGGATTTCAGTTGTTAGAGCTTTGCTGCATCTCCTCTGAGAAGAGAATCTAAATGGCCGGCTGGTGTTAGGTACCATTTTATGTTTTCAGCAAAAAGCTGGCGATTGGAGAAGGCAATCGGGAAGCCCTGATACGTCAGAAAGCGGAGGCAACTGCAGAAGCGCGCTCTAGAATAGAGACCTCCCTCGGGTTCCGCAGGCCCGGGCCCTTCGCTCTGCACAACGCTCCAGCGCGATTCACCCTTCACGGTGGCCCCCAGAGGAGAGGTCTAGCTAGGGTCCATCGACCAGCTCAATCCAGCCCGGCCGGTCGGTCCTCGGTCCGAAAGGCGAAAGCATCTTCCCGGATAAAGGAAACGGGGGGGGGGGGGGGGCTGTTGCGTTAGAGCCAAGTGGCCAAGGAAGAACTCGCCATTCTTGGGTGGGCAACGTCTCCCAGAGCGCCCCTTCTTCACCTGTTGGCGGTCCCTGCCGCCTGGGACTCTCCGGGGCAGTCCAGAAAGTCCAGCGCTGATGCCAGTGGGCCAAAAGCCCTAATTTGGGCGGGGGGAAGTAGTGGGGGAGGGATGAGTCTCCAATCCAAAGGTCTGCCCGTGAAGCCCTCGGATGCCGATGGGCAGCCGCTCCCATAAGGTCCAGCTTAGTTTGGAAGTGCCTCGCTGCCATTTCCTACCCGGCCGCCCGTTACTGGCGGGGAAGGGCGCTCCGAGAGCAGAAGCGCCGACTCGGAGAAAACGTGGCTCTCTCAGCTCCCGTCGGGCGATCAGCGGACCCGCCGAGGCGTTTTCAGGCCGGCGCGCTCTCCGGGGCGGTTAGAAGGGTTGGCATCTTCACCGCCGTCCGATTCAATGCCTGCCCAGGCGGACTCGCCTCGGACCGTTCGGAGGTTGGAGCGCCGAGTGGCCCCTAGTGTGTTCCATGATCAGAGAGCATCGGAGTTCGAAGTCGAGGCGCTTTGGAAATGGGGGAAATGTGGCTGGAGCAGAGGGCTTAAAGTGATGCTCTGAGGGGTGAATCCTACAAAACTACACCGGGGGAGGGGTCGTGAATGTAATTTTAGGGAGGAAAATGAGCCCCTGAAACAGTCTCAGCGCACAGTAAGCACGTATGTTTTCCACCAGCATCCAGGAGAATGAAAGGGGACCGGAAGGCCGAAGGCCGTTTGCCCGGGGAGCCCCCACTTTACAATGTGGAAGAAGGTCCGGCTGATTTCAAGGGCTTAAACCTCGCTGATGCACGCCCCGCTTTCCGGATAGCGCTTAAAAGTAATGTTAACCTCAACAGGCCCTCGGGGCTTCGAAAAGCCCCTCCAAGTACCCGACGTTCCCGCCGGTCACCTCCCCTCCTCGGGAATCGGTTTTCTGGGGCCAGCGCCCGTAACGAACTGCTGTGCTGGGAGGCGTCCTACAAATATGCCCCACTTCAGCTCCTCCTGGGATGCTCCTTGCGGAGAGAAATGCTGTGCCGGCTCAATGCCAGTGTGAGCTCCGCTAACCTGGCCCACCTCCTCTGCCACACGTGTCCTTTTAGTTAATCTCGAATTCACACGAGGGTGGTAGACTGCCCACTTCGGATCATTAAAAGACATTTATTTTTTGCAAGTATGTCCAGAATGCTCAGCGTCTCTAGCAGATTACCTCTGTTACCCAATTGCAAAGAAGACAACATTGCACCTAACTAACAAACACAAAGCGTGCTGACCACCAGATGCGTGGCTTCAGAAACTCAGTCCGGAAAATTGTCAAACCCGGCCGTCCACGGGATGTCTCGTTCGTCTTCTAGCAATCTAAGAAGAAAACATTTGCATCCGATCGATTAAGACCCGTCAAATCGCTCTTCGCGCCATTTAACTGGGCTTGGAAGAGCAGGGGAAGCTCCTCTCGGCATTTGAGGTCAAGGTTAGGAAACTTCTTAACACTAGACTGGCCAGCTGACCAGTGGAAAACTGTCCTGGCGGTTTCCAACGGCTAGGAGGCAGCGCCAGTTGAGCTCTGTTCAGAAAAGCAGAGGGTCCCCGCTCTCTTTCTCCAACAGCGAACCTCTTCTCCGGTTTGCTGGTCGAATGACGGCGGGCTTGTGACACCTGCAGTCACGTTTGCGCCAAGAAGCGGCTCTGACTGCGCCTTTGGAGTTCCTCGAAGTCTTTTCCTGGCGGCACCGCCTTTAAGCGCCCTCTCGATCATTCCCCATGGATAGGTGGCCTGGCTGGTCGTTCTGTGCCATCAGCCCCTACCTTTACTTTGTGTGTTTCTCTCTCTACCGCCAAGAGAGGGATTAATTAACCGGGCTGGAGCTGAAAGAGGCTGCCGTGACGAGCCCAGTGGCGATTGGCCGCCCGCCTGCCTGGCCCTGCCTTTATAATTTCCACACGAGTGCATCTGGGTTCTTATACAAACCCACAGCCAGCTTCTCCTGATACATACACACACCGAGAGAGAGAAGCGCCGGCACTTCCTTTGCAATTTAGGGATCCTACACACATGGTTGCTAGTCCGAGAGAAGCTCATATAAATATATGTATCAGAGGTGTGATTCAGACTATTGGAAGGCTTGCTAAAATCTGTTCAAACTTTTTTAAACTTTTTTTTCTAACAGCAGATTTCTATGCGTTTTGCTGTTCACTCAAAGATCCTCTAACGGCCACCCATCTGAGCATATCGAAGCAGGGTGTGTTTGATAAGGATCGGAGATCTGTCCAGAACTAAACGGTCCATCTAGCAGCAGCAAGAAAAAGCATTTGAGCTGGAAAGGAGCAGAAACGCCGCCGCCTCCTAGCGCCTTTTTTTTTATAACCTTCTGGTTACGTTTCCGAGCGTAAAACAGCCTGATTCTCCTCTGAAGTTGGCTCCAGCCTTAGCAGCCGCATTGGATCCCACAGCATACTGCGAGACTCCGGTCTACAATCCGGATCTCTGCCCCAACATGATCGCAGCCCAGGCCAAGCTGGTTTACCATCTCAATAAGTACTACAACGAGAAATGTCAAGCCAGGAAAGCGGCCATCGCGAAAACTATCCGAGAAGTCTGCAAAGTGGTCTCGGACGTGCTCAAGGAAGTGGAAGTGCAGGAGCCCCGCTTCATCAGCTCCTTGAACGAAATGGACAACCGCTACGAAGGGCTGGAAGTCATCTCGCCCACCGAGTTCGAAGTGGTCCTTTACCTGAACCAAATGGGCGTTTTCAATTTCGTGGACGACGGCTCGCTGCCCGGTTGCGCGGTGCTCAAATTGAGCGACGGGCGCAAGAGGAGCATGTCCCTTTGGGTGGAGTTCATCACGGCCTCGGGTTACCTCTCGGCCCGCAAAATTCGCTCCCGGTTTCAGACGCTCGTGGCCCAAGCCGTGGACAAATGCAGCTACCGAGACGTGGTGAAAATGGTGGCGGACACCAGCGAGGTGAAGCTGCGGATCCGGGATAGATACGTGGTGCAGATCACGCCGGCGTTTAAATGCACCGGGATCTGGCCCAGAAGCGCTGCCCACTGGCCCCTGCCCCATATCCCCTGGCCGGGTCCGAACCGCGTGGCCGAGGTCAAAGCCGAAGGCTTCAACCTCCTATCCAAGGAATGCCACTCGCTGGCGGGCAAGCAGAGCTCGGCCGAGAGCGACGCCTGGGTCTTGCAGTTCGCCGAGGCCGAGAACAGACTTCAAATGGGGGGTTGCCGAAAGAAATGCCTCTCGATCCTCAAAACGCTGCGGGATCGCCACCTGGAGCTACCCGGGCAGCCCCTGAACAACTACCACATGAAGACCCTGGTTTCCTACGAGTGCGAAAAGCACCCGCGGGAATCGGACTGGGACGAGTCTTGCCTGGGCGACCGCCTCAACGGGATTTTACTGCAGCTCATCTCCTGCCTCCAGTGCAGGCGGTGCCCGCATTATTTCTTGCCTAACTTAGACCTCTTCCAAGGCAAACCTCACTCCGCCCTGGAAAACGCAGCCAAACAAACGTGGCGGTTGGCGAGGGAAATACTCACCAACCCCAAAAGTTTGGAAAAACTTTAGGAGGCCGAGGAGACGCAGCCGTCAACTATTCAGCCGCCTCCTTCTCTTTCGAGGATTCTGTGGGGGGGAAACTCAGGTGCTGCCAGCCGACCACGCGAAACGCCAAGCCTGCAAACTGAAGGAAGAGGCCGTCCCCGCAGGCGAAGCGCACCGCAAGGATTACGACTTGTCACCAACCCGGCGTCCACCTCCCGTTCGGGAAAACAAAACAAAGAGTGTTATTATCACCTGGGGAGAGGCAATATAGCGGCTACACTTCAGCCTGCCTGCGAGCATTGCTGAACAGAAACCAGACCGGGGGATTATATTAACCAGGCCAGTATTTCCTTTTTTTTTTTTTTCGCGCGAGGCCACCCGAACAAAGAAAAGCAAACAAGGCTACCGCGGTTTTGTCTCCCCCACCCCAACCCCTGTACATTTTAAAACATTGTATGGAAAATTGTGATCTCGCATTGTCTTTTAAATTGTGGATGTTAGTGTTTTGTGAATTGGTGAAAAAGTTTAAATTGCCATTGTTGGATACTTCAAGACATTTTTTTCTGCTCAAGAAGATACCCTTTCCAAAGGTACATTTTTACCACGGTACTTTCTGTTTCTTGTCTTTTGAAGTGTCTAAACTTAAAAGTTTACATTTTGGTTTCAAATATATTGCTTGTTCTCTTTGTAAACATTCCATAAATATACTTGAAATATTATTTAAATATATTCAGAAGAAATTTTGACCTTGTCTATATAATTGTGAATATTGGAATTATATATTGGAAAAAATGCACTTGAGATACACTGGATAATTACTTTTTGTGATTTAAATTTCTGTTGTTGATTTTATTTAATTACAAATTAATAAATACAAGTAAAAGAAATACGGCAAAGCTTTCAGTGCTGGATTCAATATGGGATGGTAACTGCATTTCCCAAGGCACGTAAGTTAAATCTCCGGTGGCATTTTACTTATGGTTTTATTTAAAAGGGATAACAGCCCCAAAACGGGTCTCAGACCCCATCAACATCTGCCACACAGGACGGTATGGTAATTAACCGAGTAACATTTTTACAACCTCTTAGGAAATAAATCTGCTCCTCAAGGATTTACTAGACTGCATTAACTTGGCTGCCTATTTTTCTCAAAATCTGTGCCTCTGGAGGCCTAGTTGGCCACAAAATTAGCACTTCAAGAAAAGGGAGGGAAACCTGTGAAATTTATACAGAAGGCAAAGGTCTATCTAACAGCCCCATGGTTATGGTTCATTTTTCCTTCAACTTAAAGCCCATTACGCTGGTCATCAGCCAGTCGCAATTGGGAAAGGAAAGCTCCGGCTTCTCCGGACGCCGAAGGTGCCTGGCCACATCCACCAGGGCTTCAGCGCTACCCTTGTAGGCAGAGAAGCCGGGGGACAAGTCTTTCTTCCTGAGGTAGATCATGCTTAAACCCAAGGGCCAAAATCAGAGGGAGTAAACAGCTGCGAAGTGAACCGCAGCTACTCTGGACTCCGCTTTCAAGAACCAAAAGGTGAACAACAAATCCCTACTGAAATGCAGCCTACTTTGCTACACTATCACAGTCTGTGTGGCACCTTTTCTTTTCTAAACCCGCGTTAATGAAGGTTTAGAGATAGCATTTTACGGACATGACTTCCAGACACACAATTACCCCTTCCACACTCTTCATGCCATGTAAGGACGGGGGGTGGGGGCGGGGAGGAGGAACGAACACGGCTCCTGCTTTACGGAATCGCTGCTGCTGGTTGAAGGCAGAATTCTCTCTGCTTCCGCTCTTCGGAAAATTGAGCGGCATCCTGGCTCCCCTTTCAAAACCATGCCCTCCTTTCAACAACCCCTCCTTTCCCTCTGGAGCGCAACCCCTCCCGCCGAAAATCAGGTCCTCGAAACAGGACGGTTTATTTTCTTTTGGTTCTAAGGAAGCGCCTGGTCTGCAGTAGTTGTATGTTCTAGGATCGGGTCTGCAGTGTGTGGACCCTCCATTACCTCCAGGGCAAAATCAGTTGGCTTAACAGCGAAAACTGCCCACATTCGCTCAAAGACCCCAGGCTGGCAGGATTGGGTGGGTGGGGTGGGACTGATAAAATGAAAGGTCGAAGTAACCGTGGATTTTATATTCATTATAGCTGTAAGGATCCAGAAGGAAGGAAGGGGAAAGAGAAGGAGCAGCGGACGGTTCCTCCGCCCCTTCAGCCTTCTTCAAGCGAGAGTTGTAGCAAACCACCCGCCGCTCTCCCTTCCCGGCGCTTTACTCACTTTTGGGTCGATTTTCTTGAAGGCCGAATCATCCTCGTCCACCTCGAAGTAGATTTCCGTGGTGGTAATGGAGAGAGTCCCTTTGGCCACTATCACGGGGGCTATCAGCTGCGCCGGTGTGCTGAGGACCACGGGCCCTGCAAGACAAGAGCGGCGACGTCAGGATGCGGCAATTCGGAGGCATGTGCCCTGCTCCGTTTCCTTTGCCGAAAATGAAAGCACAGCTTTTGTACTCGGGGGACAAGGCGCCAGCAGGCAGGTTGCTGCGGGTTTCCTAAAGCGGGACCCTGCGCTGCCCCAAAAGGTGTTCCGACCCAGGACGGCGGGAGAAGAAACAAGATTGCCTGGGTCTTCTAAACCCCCAACGCAACGCGAGACCTCGGACTCTCCAAGACTGAGCGATCTGTTTGGGAAGTGTTCTTTCATAGGAAAATAAATCATAACCGAAAATATTTTATGAATCCGGGATATTTAAGTATCTTATCAAAACGAGTTAGTAGTCCCACTGAAGATGACTAGAGTAAAATCAGGGTTGCCTTTAATTGTGCTTCTTTCCCTCCAATTATCTTTTAGTTCCAAAATCAGTTCATTAGTGTCCTATCGGCAAGAACGTGTTTTAATTTTTATTATTATCACTCACTTTAGTCAAGGCTCATTTTCAACGCTATACAACCATTTGCAAGGCTTCTGATACTGTTGTTTGTTTGTGTGGATGTGCTCACATATTTGGGAAAAAAGTAGCTATTATTACAGTACATTGTGGAAAAAAAATCACAAATCGATTTTTCTCCCAAGATGCCAGAAATATTCTCTTAGCCGCCATCATTTAATTTCTAAACAGGCTGTCTTAGGCTGCGACCTTTCCTGGGACTAAGCTCAACAGGACTTACTTCTGAGTAAAAAAGGAAATATTGGCATTAAAATCTTGTTTCTGGCAGAAATATTTTTAAAACAGGAGGCCATCAAAAATAACTGAGCAATTAAATAATAATAATTTGATTTCCTGAACATAAAAGACAATTTTGACAGAAATATGTGCCGATTTCAATAAGTCTTGTTTCCAAATAAACGTGAGCAAAATTTTTATCTTATAGCAATAGAATCCTGAAACTAAGTAGTAGATATTTCTAACAATGGTAAGAATAGGAAAATGTTTTACAGAATTATTCTCGGATAAGATAGTAATGATTATCCAATAACATGTAAATATTGCATAACAACAAGAGGGAATCAAAGCCCAAGGATTTCGTTATGTCATTGTATTATATGATATATTCCATCTATGCATAACTTATTAAAAAACTGAGATAAGGATCAGGATCAAAATTAAGGTGTAATCCTAAAATGAAATGGATAAATAAATCCATTCAAGAAATCCGAAATAAACTAGAATAACTAAGTATTGCTCAATGAAAGCACTTCTTCCTGCCAGTATTCTTAGTCTGGGGAGGGGGGGGGATCAATTTTCTAATGTGTTCCTTTCAAATGTGGGTCTCTCTGCCAGCGGCCGAGTTAAGTTGCCAGACACCCCATCGCCTTACTTTTCTGACTAAAGTTAGTGATGGCCTGGGCTCACAGCCGCAATGGAGCACTCCCTCTTCGCATACCCACGGATTTCTGGAGGCCCACTTCTTGCCACCCACTTAACTCGCATGTACCCTCCAGCTGCTTGACGTGAGTGGCTCAGCCCTGATTTCCGTGCTAACTTCCCTCCTAGAGGCAGGCATCGCCTCCCCCCCCCCCACCGCCCGCGTCCCTTTGCAGAGTCCAAAGCAACGCTCCGTTTGTCGCCTATGACAGCTTTCAGGCAAGCCCACCAGGGGCTGGATAATATTGATACAAACTCTATTTTCTTTCATTTTCTTGTTTTTCTCTCTCCTAATAGGCCACCCTGGCCTCTTGACCCCAGTCAGCTGATCGGATCACATGCGCTGGGCTCGGCTGGCTCTCTCTCTCCCCGCGTCGCCTCCCAGTTCTCCCTCCCCGCGCTCGGTGGAGCGCTGTCCTGGCGCGCCGCTGGGCAGGCTGCCGTTACGGCCGGGCTCCTGCTAGGGGCAGGGGATCGATCCGAAACGGCGCTTTAAAGGCTCATCAATCTTAATCTAGGTTGCTCAAGTAATTATGCGCGATTCTCTCGTGCGATTACAAGTGGATTTGGGCTTGGATTCCCTAGGCTCTTTCCTTTGTGTTTAGCGGCAAGAGAAGCTCTCCAGACAGCAGCGCCCTGCCTGCCCTGCCCTACTCTCCCCGCGGCGACCCGCCTCGCTGGTTCCTCTACCCGGGGCTCTTTAACCCTTCCTGGCCGGCTGCCTCTCGCAGCGCTCGGCTTTTCAGGCCCCAGCGCCAAAAGAAAAGGGCGCTAAAGATGATGCAGTTCGGGAGCCTGCCTGATAGTCTATCATTATAAGGCGGCGTTTAGTGGGATTCTCTCGTTCCCAGAAGAAAGATCGGGTACTTAACCCAATTACCTCCCGGTTCTCCGCTTGTTATATGAACCAAATAAAAATGAAGCGATTGGTAGTTGGTGGTCAGAAGGCCAAAGCCTATAACACCAAATCTTTTCCGAAAGAAGGCTAAAGTCTTTTGTGGGCGAGGCGCGAGCACAACGGGGGGAAAAGGGAACCATGAAAGAATGGTTCAATATTTAAAAGGCTCGACTTGCTAAAACCGATGCTGGGAATAAATGAATCAGGAAGATGTGGTCATGCGCAAGAGAGGCCAACAAAGCCACCCCCTTAAAAAAGACTGAACCTCGTGAAACCCAAGGCAGGCCTGAACAAAAACCACCACGGAATTATTAAACCCGGCGTTTTTATTTAAGCACGCGGTGTTTCCATTAACACGTTTATCTCAGATACCAACACAACAGTGCTCCTATTTCTGGAGGGCCACTCCTATCTATTGGGGCCAGAAGAAACACTGACTCCAGCCTCTAGGCCAGTGTTTTTCAACCTTGGCCACTTGAAGATGTCTGGACTTCAACTCCCAGAATTCCCCAGCCAGCGAATGCTGGCTGGGGAATTCTGGGAGTTGAAGTCCAGACATCTTCATGTGGCCAAGGTTGAAAAACACTGCTCTAGGCGAGCCCAACGGGCGTTCTTCACTCTCAAAGAAAAAAGGTGCCAAGAATCTAGCTCCGCCCACTTCGATGGCTTCGAGCCTCGGCGTTGAGCGCTAGTCAGAAGGGCTGCAGGGACCCTCTGCGGACAAGGGGAAAGAAGCGACCCGACCCCTTCAGGATCGAGTCTACCGCTCGAATGCCATCTTTCCACAACCTATTTACGTTCTGTCTCCCTCGGAGTTCCTGTCGCTGAACATCTCTCACTCCCCCGCCTTCCAAACCATAGAAAAGGCGCAAACGAAACATGCACTCTTAATGGTGTGTCATTTTCAACACTTTTCCTTTGGAAATCTCCAATTACAACTTCCAATACCACGGCACATTTAAAGGAGCGCTGAGTCTTTTTGTTACAGCCTTCAGGGAGCGAAGCAGCCACTGGGAGAATACCAAATTAATCCACTACAGCTATAGAGCAGGAGGATTATGATTTAATCCCCTTTGGGACAGGCTCTGTATTTTAAGGATCCGACATTAAACTGTTTACACTAGGCATAATCAAAATAGTGCAGCTTTCCCATATGGCCCCCGAGACAGGCGGCCAAACCAGCCACGGCTCTGCTTCTCTCCCCCCACCACCACCTCGGATCGTGCACTTGGTACCCCAAAAAACAGCGCGGAAGAGACATTTCGACTCTTAGGGAGCCCCTGAGATGTTGGGAGTCGGGCAAGAAAGGATGCGGTGCGTTAACACGTGTGAAAGTCGAACCAAACCCATCTCACGGGCGCCTTCCACCAGTCCCTTTCCACTGAAAGAGGGACCCTGCCAAATCTCGCTGTTTGGCTCAGGAGGCGCCCGAGATGCTCTCCACCTGCGCTCGCCTCCACTTGTCCAAAGGACACCCCCTTTGTTGTCCCTCGTCTGCCTGCTAACAAAAGGCAAAGGAGGCGGCCAGCAGCCCTGGGTCTGTCTGTCTGTAAGCAGGTTTCCCTCCTGGGCGTTGCCAGTCTCTAGCCGAAAGAAGAACACCGGAACGCGACAGACATAGCGGCGGTCTGCCCTTACAACCAGAATCAAATAAGGACGAAAGGGCTCCGATGTGGATCATCGATCTAGCTGAGTTGCCTCTGCAGAAGATTAGTACTCCGACAAAGAGTGAAAAGGGTGCAGATAGTGGAAGGGAGGGAAAAAAAGAGGGGGGAAAGGCTGGTTTTGTTGGGATAGTTTAAAGGAGTCCTGTGTAACAAAAGTCCGTCGATGCAAATTAGTTTTGAAGGAAGTATGTAGGTTAATAATAAAACCCAGAAGCAGCTCTTCCACTGCTTCTGTCCTATCCAATTTCCAAGCAACAATTCTCCGTGGCTCTGTAGCCCAAGGCTTTCCAATGGGAGGGCATATCCTGCTGAACCTCTTGGGAATTATACTTCTCAAGAAACGGCGGTAGCCTAGGAATTATCAGCAGATAGGCAAAAAGAAACATCTGCAGGATGGCATTATAAATCTGATGGCTTGCTTTTTTGAAACAAATTCCCTTCTTGGAACATCATTACACACTGTTAACTCTCTCCAGATTTTCTGTTTCAGAAACTGAAATCGTGGGTGGATTATACAGGATAGTTTTTTTTAAAAAAAAAAATCTAGTCTTGGGTGAACTCTAACACGGAATTTGGGGGCCAATCACATGTGCTCCATCCAGAACATTTGGAATAGAGAATGTAAATTACATTTTGTTAAGGCACTATTTACTGAATTTTAAACTAGATTTCTATGGCTACTAAAATAACATCTCACTAATTTCAATGAAACCATCTGGAAGACAAACTAGTAAAAGAATTAAACTGAAATATTTGGGCCTTTGATATTTATGCAGTTAATTGTACAAATCACTGATAATAGTTAATTCAGTAGTTCAGGTTGGCAGTTTTTTAAATTAACACTTTGTAATGTTCCACTCTAATACATCAACAGCTAGTAACACCTGGCTGGTTGTCTCTTGACTCAGAAGCTAAGCAGGATCTGACAAATACTCCGAAACGACACTACAAGAAAATCTAAGGGATGAAGACTAAGCTGGTTAGTTGAAAAGAATCCCTGGAGAAGATAGTGATAAATTCCTCTCATGCTTTGTATGAAAATCATCTTCAAAATCAACGCCAATATATTATCTTTAACAGTCCAACTATATAAGATACTGTATATATGGATTGAATACATGTATAATCCAAAAAGAAATAAATAAACTGATTCCTTTTTATATAAAATTAAATGTTTATGTTTAAATTAAGAATCTACTGCATAATTTAATACCACAAAAGTAATAGATATTGAATATTACCTTGGAGATACAACGATTTAAATAGCACTTTAATATCATATATAGTTAGCTCCTTATGCAGGGACTTAGTTCTCTTGTAATCACAATTATTTAAAATGGGAGCCAGTTTTATGCATAATTGCATGTTTGACATGCCTAATTACTTATTTAGTATAGTCAGTGAAATAATATAAAAGTACATAGCTTATGTAGTTTATACCTATAAAGCAAATATTTTATTTTGTTGTAAAAGTTACAGAAAGTTAGTAGAGGCTTCTTAGAACTTCTCAATACATTATTGTTGTTACTGTTTTTATATGCATTCAGGCTTCCTTGGCCTACCACAACTCTTCTTTCTGGTTTTTATAATAAATCTTAAACACCTTATATAGAAATGCTAACTTCGTCAATATCCATAAACTGAAACTAGTTTTTTGGTCCATATGTTAGAGCTACACATACTTTTATTTAAAATAATTAAAGTAATGAAGCTCTTCCTTCTACCTGCTTCCAGGACCATGCAATCAAAGTACAGTTCCTCTTATTCTACTTCTATCTGAGAATCATTAAAAAGTAGTAATAGCAGTAACCTGCAGTAAACAGTTCTCTTATTTTTCATTTTCCTTTTTGTTATCCTTTCTGCCTAAGAAATTTCAGATAAAAAAAGTCGACACACACACACACACACACACACACACAGAGCTCAACTACACTCTAGAATGTTGTCAGCATAGGGGTATCCTATTTAGAACAAAGAGACAGCTACTGATGTAATAGACACACAGAGAGATCTATTTTGTTTCCCAGACATGGGGCAAGTTAGTTAGACAACATACTGTATACCTGGGTGAGAAGACACAGCTTCCACACAAAAGCTGGAGCTACTTGGAGTAATTCTATACAACTGCAGACATTTATGAGAAAAAGATGGAATGAGTAAGAGAACAGTTAAGAAGGTGCAGGCTTTACTGGTAGGCAAATATTTTAAACACAGTGGAGAACTATATATGTATATTTTTGCACATAAATATTGGTGCTCCGAGGTTCACCAATGTGAGAGAATAAAATTTTTCTGTAAGTATCTTGTTTATGTGTGTGTTTTTTTAAAATGGTGGTCACTTGGAAGTCAGAATTTGGAACTGGATCACATGACCTGAGAAGTTTTTCTTGGATGCGCAAAACACTTTAAATGTGGCTTAACTTTCCAACAAGCAGTTATTAAAACTCTGCTGTTCATTTTCCTATCAGGTCTGCACATGATATATACTACAATTTCATGGTGGCTCAGTGGCTAAGATGCTGAGTTTCTCGATCAGATAGGTCAGCAGTCCTGCGGTTCGAATCCCTAGCGCCTCGTAACAGTGTGAGTCCCATTACTTGTCCAAGTTTCTGCCAACCTAACAGTTCAAAAGCATGTAAAAATGCAAATAGAAAAAATAGGAACCACCTTTGATGGGAAGGTAACAGCATTCTATGCAACATTCTTGGCATTTAATCATGCTGGCCATATGACCATGGAGATGTCTTCTGACAGTGCTGGCTCTTCAGCTTTGAAATTGAGATGAGCACTGCCCTCTAGAGTTGGGAACGACTACCACATATGTGCAAGGGGAACCTTTACCTTACCTTTACAATTTCGCAGGTTGCTTGGATGTGTCTATTGCTAGAATCTGATCTGGAGTTTAGGCAAACAGCAATATATACGCTGCTGACCAAATAACAGCAAGCAAAGGAGATTTGTGTTTCTGAAGGGCCCATTGAAGAAAACAAGGGGATGGGAATTTGAAGAGGAATTAATTCTTGAAGACTTACAGAATACTGTAAACTTAAATAATGTAAAACCCATGAATGATTACATATTGATAGCTCACTAACTTTGTTTCTGAAAGCAAATAAACAAAATTGATGATAATTGGCATGAGTCCAGAGAGATTGAAAAGCATGGCAGACCAGTGTCAGCTCCATAAACTATACAGTTTAGAATTAAGGATTAAAATGTACAATATTGATGCATAAAACCAGAATGTTTAGAAGAGACACGGTCTTTCAATGCCTTCTTTTATGAGACTACTAAGAGTTAATTTATGGATGTGGGTGAAAACCCCCTAACACATCCCTTATATATAAGAGGATTATTGTAACTTCTACTTAGTGAAGATGTTGAGAATTGCAAAGACGACAAAAGCAAAGATGGGAAATTGAGCATGTGCCTCTATCAGTAATTAGTAATGATAGGTTCAGATTGAGTTGAGAAATTGGTGAATTGATGTCAGTTTTTTTCCAAAGGAGGAGGGATACTACTTCACCATTCAAAGGCCTCACAAGTTAAGAACAGTGTTATATTAAATCGTCAATGAGTCTTCATGGTAGTAAAATAATGGGAATAACACCTTCTTTTCTCCAAAATAGATGCCTATTTGGTCACTGATACACTTTCTCCAGTAAAAGAATAGAAGAGCCATAGACATAAAGGGCAGAGATGGTAGTACATGATTGGACACAATAGCATATTTCCAACAAAAAGTTGGATACCGCAGACTAAGTGTCTAAACACCTAGGAAACTGAATAATCGATTCCTCAAAGTCTGATATTTACATAAAGATTGTTTGTATGTACAAAAAAGAATCCCTTGATTATTGTGAAGATTTACATAAATCCATTGGGCATTAATCTAGTGGGCATGCATGAAAAAATAAGAATATGGGGAAGGGTGACCTCTGGAGGTTTACTTTAGCAAAAAAGTAGACAATTTCAAAATTTGCTGGGGATAAAAAGGTTTCATTGACTCGTGATAGAAAGGTTCAGGTAGTGAACATACCTGTTTGGTACAACTTTTAAATTACTCCATCTCAATGTGGAAAATTCTCACTATCAAAGTGAGAATCCTAAATACAGTTCTTGATGTCTTTAGATCTCAGTCATACATATCTACATAAAGTGATTGTTTTGCTTAAAATTTGGAAGTACCTGAAGAATAAAAACTACAAAGTTCTGGAATGCCAACAATCCACTTCTTCAAAACTGTAGTATTTGCACATTAGATTTGTTATTCAACCTATGTGCAATCTTTACATATATTTCTGACAACTTGCTACTTTTATATATAAGATAATGGTACGTAGCATAGAGCCTTTTATGCAGTAATATCAGTCTTTCAATCTTTCTTTCTAGTACTTTCTGGAACATTACAGTGTATCTGATCATCTCCAGCAAAGGATTCTCAAATCTTCTCATATATATTTTCAATATTTAAAAGTTAGAGGTGTAGGTAAGGATTTTTACCATAAATATGCTATGACTCTACTTGAAATATCATTTGTCATTCTCAAAATGTGTATGGATGTGTTACATACACACATTCACACCCACATTCAAACATACTGTACACACACACACACACACACACACTCACACACACACACCTCTTTTTAGGGATAGAATACTATTGCAAAAATATAGTTAAATAGAATAAGGTACACTCAATACACTAAACTACAAAAAAGAAGAGAGATAGAGAGGGAGAGGGGGAAAGAAAGAAAGAAAGAAAGAGGGAGGGAGGGAGGGAGGGAGGGAAGGAAGGAAGGAAGGAAGGAAGGAAGGAAGGAAGGAAGGAAGGAAGGAAGGAAGGAAGGAAAGTATAGATATGTGAGAGAAGTACATACAATTTTTAGGTTATTTCCAATTCTACGATTCTATGATTCAAAGTAAATGATGAAGAATAGATGATTCCCAAAATCAAATCCATATCATATTTATCATTCCAGAGAAGTTATATGGTCGATTTTTTGAACTAGTTTATATGGTATTAAAGGTCAATATGAGTTTTTTTTAACCAAGAATACTGAGTTTGTTGATAACGAATTCAGTGTGATGAGGAAAATGAAAGATGGAGCAGGTAAGTATGTAAAATAGCTATTTGGTTAGAAAGAATTCTTCTTAGAGAAAACATGAACAGAGAGTGATTATAACTGATACAGACAAAGTATGTTTGGAAATGTTTTGCAACAATATGCAAGAAGCATATTATTCAGGAAGAACTATTATATATTAAGCTTATTCCAGTGTATAAAACATAAGCTCAACATATTGAACTAATCCATATTCTCCCTTATCCATTGACTCTTCTATTGGTAGTAAACTAAAACTCTCACTTCCCTATGAAATTCCCTGGTTCCAAATTTATTTTGTAATATCATTAAGAAAGAACTTATAAATATATAATAATACCAACTGATATAATGTTTAAAAATGCATAGATATTTTTTCTTATTTCAATATCTAAAAAATGGAATTCTTTTCTTTGTGTGTGTGTATCTGTCTGTCTGTCTGTCTATCTATCTACACACACACACATACATATGTATATGCGCGTGTACACACACACACACAAACACATACCACAATGTAGCGCAATAGCTGCAATAGTCAAAATGGTGTAGAAATGGCAGCAGTCATTTATAATCTGCTTCTTACAGTTGGTATCAAGGACAATGATTAAAAACAGTAATCCTACTCAGAAGGATAGAATAGTCTATGTTCTGAGCCAAAACCCTCCATCTGGTTATTGTTTTTTTATAAAGATGGTAGTAATAAAATAGCAATTGGGACAGAATTTGGTCCAAGCAATGGACATATTGCAAAATTCTCTCCCCACCCCCAATCCTGGCATAGCTGAATTTACTATATCCTAAGTGACTGTATTACAAGCCTTGAGCATTTACTGCATGCCTCTTACATAAAAAGAACGGGGCTCTTGCCAATGGAAACAAGAAATAATCAGCCAATTAGAAAGAGAAAGTTTCTCCTGGAATATGGGGTGATTGTAATAAAAAAGAAAAGATCTTCCCTTCCAAAACTTTATCAATAAATCCAACTTCATAGCTTCCAAGGAATGTAGGCACTTGAAACACTAGAGCTGGAAGTTTTTAAATTCTACCCATTGGGGGCAACCTCAAGCTTAAAAGAAGATTGCCATTCAAAAGTTCTTTGCATATTAATATTGGACTACTTCTCCTTTGTGGCTGCTGCTATTATTGCTTAATCAGATAAATAGCAGTTTTAGATAGTTTATGAAATTGTGTCCTTCTATACAAGACTGTATTCAGAAGATAAGAAGTAACATACAAAACATAGTACTAGAAATCATATAGAAGCTCAAGACATTATTTCTTTACACATGAAATTGTAATTAAACTGGAGTCAAGTCTCCAAAATATGTGTACCAAATGTACAACTATATTTCAACAGGAATAGGGTTCCATAGTATTTTAGACACTGCTGAGAAGATACATAGGAAGGTGACAATAGCAAACCACCAAATCTTCCTAAGAGAACTGCAGAGACTTGTCCCAGGAAGTTGCCAGGAGTCTATGTTGACTTAAGGCACAATTTATGTTTGTGTCTATATATATATGTGCCCATAGATCACTACATTTTCCTCCTATTCTATACTCTATATAAGTAAGGATTCTTTCTTTGTCTCTGCAGAATATAATTTAAAATATTCTTAGCCTTGACATTTTTTATGACAGCCAGTCATTATACAAACTATATGATAGTTTAGCTCAATTCTACTTAAGGAAGGAGTGTTCTATTTAATGAAAACATTGTTTTGGATGAATATAAATTGCTATTTCTTAATTTCATAAGCCTATCAATACATTCAAATCAGAGTTTATAGGAGATCTTGGTTTCCTAGGTGCTAGAATTTTCTGCATCTTACTGTTTAGTATAAAGGCATTACTCAAAACATCTCATATGGAATCTTCATCACAGCTTGTCAAGTTAGAAAGCTAGAAATTATAAAACAATACACTATAAATCTAAGTCCACTAAATTGTCTGAACCTGTTCTTTGGAGAATATCTGCTAGTTTAGTTCTACTGCAAGTTTGGGCACTGACTTCAAGTTCCACAGTAGCTTGGAAGTGATCATCATAATGTATTGAAGTGATCAAGAAGTAGGCCATACTGAAAAATATACTAATCAAAATAGGGGAAAATCCTGTCCCAGATATTGAAATAAAAATATAGAGTTCTCCTTTTCAATACTCTTTCATAGATACATTTAGGATACCAATGACAAATTTCATGACCAGTTGGAATTGTCATTGGACAAAGCCATTTGGTTGAGCTGCGCAGCCATAGAAATTGAATAAATAAAATAAAAATAAATATCAGGGAAGGAGTGGTGATAAAGAATTGCCTGGAGGGAAACTGTTGAATCTGGAAATCTTATCTAACATTAAATTTTTACCCTTAAAGTGCCTCCATCTGGATACAATAAAGTTAATTCCAAAATAAAGATCTTTAACTTATTCCAGGCACAGTAGTACTAAGAAGGGAGATAACTGTTAAAGATCAATAATTTATTATTGCATATCAGCCACGGCCAGCTGGGGACTAGACTGCTTTCTCAGGAATAAAATTAAACAAAAGAAATTCTCTTGCTGAATGATTCTGAATAGAGTGAGGAAAATGGGGACCAGATCTGTCTATGTAAGTGGTAGAAGATTGAAGGTTAAAGGAAGTAAAAATTGATAATTCTTTTTTTTAAAAATCATTCTGTGAAAGGCAGCAGACTGAAAAATGAACTGGGGCTGCTCTGTGGACATTTGTAGAAATGAATTTTGCAAAGAATATAGGTAAATATGGGTCAGCCATGGAAGTTCAATGTTATGATAAAGAAGGAAGCCCCACTTGTATCTTGCACTCACTCTTTGGAAATCTATTTTTTTGAATAAATTTATATTTAGTTATCATGAATCGTAACTTCTGGTAACCAAGCTGATTTAAGCCATTTTATACAGAGCACTACTTATGGGGAAGACGTTTCCCCCCAATATGAAGAATGATCATTTTCAAAAAGAAAATAATTTGAGGAAATTATTTGTATTTAGTAGTTGAGGCTTTTAATTTGGGCTTCATTTAACTCCTTGGACATTATTAATCACTCTCTTACATTCCTCCTTTTGTACAAGCAGAGCAAATGGCTAACAATATTCTCATGCGGCTTGTTTCCAGTCTAAAAAACTAAGCGCTTTCTAAATTATATGAAGATTTCCTTGCACAATTGATGTGAGGAATTTACACAGCAAAGGTGACTTTGGAAAAGGTGGAACTAAGAAGAAGAGGACCTGGGATAAAGCTATTGAATGCAGATAAAGGCTTTGAAAAGAACACACAAGAGTTGAGATTGTCACTGCTAGTTGAAAGAGAGAGATGAAACGAGTCCATGGCTTGATTGCATAACGGTTTTAAGCACTCCTACATATTTCTAACATGGTTGATATTTGTCCTGCCCATATCTCTGTTCTTCAGAAACAAATTCTGATATAGTATGTTGCTGCATTAAAAATACATTTTACATATTATTTAATAAACATTCACTTCAATATTAACATAAAAAGGGATTATTCTAACTGTATTAAATTATTCTTACATAATACAATAGTTTTATCATGGAAAATTTATCTTTTATAACTGCATGTTAGTATAATTAGTTACCAGGAAAACTACTGAAAATCATTTCTAAAAGTCAGGGATTAGATAATAAAAATGTGTTAATAATCAATTCAGTATAATTGTGCAAACTGAGATACTGATTTACAGAGTTATCTATCAGACACTGCTACTATGGATTGATCTTTCTATCTGTAATTTATCAATAAAAACTTGCCTCTTGAAATGAACAGTCTGGGAAGGAACTTAGAAGCTAAAACTGGAACAGAAAATTATGAAATGTTTGTTAATATTAAATAAGACATTGAAATGGATTTATGTTTTAAATTGGCCATATCTTCTCAGCCAGCTATATTATTGTATAGTTCTTAAAACCTTGAAACCGTTTACCAGATTTTAAAGATCATTTAATTATGAAAAGATTATGTGCAATGAAATGCTAACATTTTAAAGTTATTTTAGTTAATTAATATGCATGTCAAT
Organism: Thamnophis sirtalis; assembly: GCF_051295495.1. Lineage (NCBI taxonomy): Eukaryota > Metazoa > Chordata > Lepidosauria > Squamata > Natricidae > Thamnophis > Thamnophis sirtalis. The sequence goes on along the minus strand of NW_028261388.1, from coordinate 25,769,715 downwards.
TATCTCTAAAAAGTAACAAATTGGGATCCTTGAAAAAGTCAGGGAAACCCCTACAGTATTTCCCAGATGCAAAGCAGAAAAAAAGGGAACCTATGAGATAACAATAGCAACTAGGGGACTTTGCAGTAGGTCTCCAGAAATCCCAGACAAGGGACCTACAAGATTAATACTTATCACATTAGTAACTGTTGGTACACGAGACAGGTAATAGTAGCTGCCATAGTTGTGGTAGGATGGAAATGGAGGCTTGGGAAACAGTTAGTTAGTGAGGTGGGGAATCCCAGCAGCACAGAGGAAATGCTGGTAAGAAAAGGAGTTAAACCTATTTGGGAGAAAACTAGAGGTTAATGATGTGTTTTGTGGGATTTAGTCAGCTAAAGATTTTTTGGGATGTAGCCATTCACAACTGGTTCTAAGTACTGAAACCAAGAGAAATGGCTAAGAGGAAAAAGACATCTAATCCATCATATTCTACTTATGTAGTCTGTGGAGATTCTCAGTCATCTAGGTGATAGTTGTTTCAGAATTGCTTTTTTCAAAAGGCAATTGGATGGGGGGTGGGAGGGAATGGAAAGATATGTTCTATCCAGACAGCCACAACTGTCAGTACCTATCCTTCCATCCTCTCCCCCCCCCCCCCATCACAACTGATGAAGTTTCTTGGATGAGAAATGAAACATTTTGTTCTTCTACCTCAAGGGGAAAAAACAGCCCAGTTGCCCTTTAAAACAACAACAACAACAACCACTTCTGAGACATACTTACATCATTAGAAAATAAAAAAATAATGCCCTAAACAAAGTCTGGTCATTTCACATACAGCTATCAGTCTTGTGCTACTTCTATTGCATTTTTATATTCCCACGTAAGTGTTCTAATATCCTTGAGGTTTTGGTAGATGATGATGGGTGAGAAAGAATTAGAACAGAATAAAAAATAGTACTTCAGCCTGGATCCTGATCTCACAGTCATCTTTCCTATTTCCTTGTTCTGTTTATTTTTTAAGTGAGAAAGAAACAAATCAATAATTATGGAAAAGGAAAGAAAATAGTGAACTGTCTAATTTCTCATGGATATAGAAGGAAAATCCTGGAGGGATAGGATAGAATGGTTATTTCCTCCAAAAGGAAGGTGCAAATTGAAAGAAAATGCTACAAAATTGTTTTCTGGGGAAAGAACTGAACCAAAAGATAAATCATCTCAGTTTCTCACATCATTTTGGATACTGAAATGATATGTAAGAATGATCTTGGGAGACTGGGAGAAGACATATTGCCCAGAGAATGGGTAGATAAAAGGAAGCTTAGCCGTACCTGCCGTGTGAGAAGAATGAGAGAGTCAGAAGGCACCCTCACTAAGTTACTGGCTATAATGGTGATGGCAGGAGAATTGTACTTTCAGACTTCTGTTAGTATATTTTTACAATAAATAGAATTAGTTTATATAGCCATGATTTCCATCTGCTGTACCTGATAAGGCTGACATCAACCGTGCAAGTCTGAAAGTATAATTCTGCTGCCTTCTCCTTTGCAAGATGAGAAGTTAGGGAGAGTCCTTTTTGAACCTCCCACTCTGTTCATATACAGGTCTGGGCTATGCTACCTCTTATCTGACTGTTCCCTAGGCAACATCTCTTTGGATGATCTTACAAGGTCATTGCCACATACTATTATGGGTACACATATGGAAGCAACCTATTTTTAAGCTAAAAGGATAATGAAGGGTTAAAAATCATGGGTTGCAGAGTTGTGCATTTAAATAAAATATAAGAAATAAAATGTAATACTGTTATTGTCTTAATTGTCCTCCTATAATTAACATATAATTACAGGTCTATGTAGCAATAGTAACTTGGAAAGAAACAAAACATTTAAAACAGATTTTCCATGAAAATATTTTAAAGTATTAATGGTGAGATTGGCCTATCTATTATTCTAATATGTAGCAATCTTATTTTTGGGCTAAATAAAGCTCAATACAATATGTGTATAATGACTGTAATGATTAGTGACCAGATTCAGTAGAACATATTACACTAATCAATATTTTAAATAGCAGCTGTACCACATTCTATGGGCCACAAAACTTTTCTAAAATATAGGAGATAGATAACAACTTTCTTCTTGCCAAAAATTGAACGTTTAGATCAAGTTTTCTAATTAGATCTGTATTAAGAATATTTTTTGATACCTGCAAGATTATCAATCTCCTTCTCTTGCAGCAGACTGACGGCATCATCATCCCCTTCTAGCATGAGTTCAGTTTCAGCATTTTGGTTGACAACTGCTTGACTTCGAAAGGTTTTCTTTGATTTTATCACATCTTCTTCAGTTCCTATAAAATAAACATTGTTTTCATTCAACATTTCAGTTTAGTCTAAATGTCCATTAAATGTTTTCAAATACAAAATTAATTTGTACTTTAAAATATATTTTCAAACCTTTACAAAAAACAGATGTCATGTTTTAGACAAAGGCAAGTTAGGATTATTGGGTTAATATTATGTAAACTTCAAAATAAAAGATATAACCTTTAAAAAATGAAAGTATCACACTAACTGATAAGGCACATTTGCTAGACATACACTAGTCATTCGGTTGAATTTGGTCAATGTGTAGTTTAACAATTTATATAAATCTTTTTGAAATTAATTGTATTTTATAATATGAAATATACAATTTTTAAAGAATTGCTTGAGTCCTTTAGTATGATAGAAACTACCAGGTTTTTTTTTGGTCATTCTCCATCATTTAGTTTGCCACAATGTAATAAACATTTATCTAAATGAAAGTGTGGAACACTGAAAGCTGCCCTTCAATCAACGTATCCTTTACAAATTAGAATTCCATTTATCAAAATTACAGAAAGAACTATAATGTCACAGGGGGCTGGCTCATTACAAGGCTTATAAACACTGTTCTTACAAAGAAATGGTTTAACACCTAACAAATCAAACATTGATTGGGCACAGAATTTATTTGAGATCATCTATCTTCAGAAAACATACTATACTGAATGGAATTTTTGGTCTCACTACACATTAATCAAAAAAATTAACAAGCAGCTTTTATAAAACACTGTATTACTTTGTATCCTGAAATACAAAATATGTTCTGAACATATTTGTTACGGATATTCTAGTTATATAAGTCTAAAGAGGTATATAAACATTCTCAAAAGACAGATCAATATTTTTCTCCTTCAAAACAGAAGGTCACAGAATCAGTTTAAAAATGCCTTTGCATTGAATTATGCATAGCTAATAATACTAACACTGAACATGATATAATAAAGGCCAACATTATTGTGACTATTTAGCATTTTTATAATTAAGCATTCAGATTAAAAATTGATATTACTTTTGGTGAAGATAATCTGCGTGATGAGGCAACCAATAAAAAATAAATAAATATGTATATGCATATGTATATATGGATCTTATCATTAACATTTTATGAAAGGATACTACTAATAATAAGGTTCTTTGATTATGATCAATTATACTAGTATTTTAAGGTTTTTGGACCTTTATTTTTATTTCAATAAACATTGGCTACAATCCTAATTGCATTTTGGAATAGTTATTGGGTTTATCTACTGTAATTTTTCCTTTTTTTCCTTTTTAATCTTTAAATATAGCAAGAATCTTGACTATTCAATATTTAAATTGGATATACATTTAAATGTTGAAAAATATATCAAATAATACACATTGTTATTTAATTGATATAAAGTAGTCAGCATTAATACATTAACAAGTCTTGGGATTTATAAAATAATTTCATCATTTTACAACTTTATTCTAATACATGGCATAAATTCCTCTACATTTTTTATATATACTATTTAGAATGTAGTTATTGTGTTCCACATTCAATATTTAATCAAAAATATTTTAAGCACATCATAATTTTGTAATATAGGCTTGCCTTCTGAATTTTGATACTAATGGCAATATTTTGGTAATTTTTTATTCCAGGCCACAAGCCTTAAATGTTTTCGTGTTTTCAGAATTTAGACTGTCACAGATAAAGGAAAAAAAAGATCACTTATATTTTCATTCTAAATTTGGTATACTTAAATTATTGCAAATGCATGTTCATTTTAATTTACTCTGCCTTAATATCTGATCTGTATTCTTTTTTAGGAACTCAGGAGAGGACATTCAAATTTTCTGTTAAATATATGAATTTAAGGGAAATTCTGAAATTATTATTTTTTGTATGTATCAATAAAGACATTTCTTGGTCTTTTGGAAAATTGCATGCAACTTTAGAGATACTTTTTTTTCCCCTTGTCCTAACTTGCCTTTTTTTAACATTTTAAATTTCCAAATAACAATATATGATTTTTCTAATGTTTTTGTGTCAGATATAATAGAATACAACACTCTACTACCATTGCCATGATTAATTAAGGTTTAGGCCATATTGGCCTAGCCAAATTTTATCAGAGAATTTTTATTATGTTATTTGCTGAAGACTACAACTGTATTAATTCAGCATAAATGTAGATACTCATAAATGTATATATTATAAATGATAGGTACAGTAAAAGACACAAAAATAACGGATGGAAAATATACCATAGTATGGATCAAAATTAAATTTATTAGGAAATCATAGTAGAGAGAAATAATATGATACACACGATATGTTTCGAAGTGCTGCACATCTTGTACTAAATATATTAACAGAATTAGCCCTATGAAAAATGTAGTTGGATCATGGAAGAGTTTTTAAATATATATATATATATATTTCCACACCTTGGCTTATGACTTAAAGATACTAAAGACACTCACTTGGATCAAAAAGAAGAGTATACTAAATAATTCCATTGATAAAATACATGAAGTATGAACTCATGTTATAAGCACCATCTACCTACTAACATTTTTTTAAAAAAATGAAAAGTATAATTTTATATACTTAATCAGGAAGAAAATCACTATTATTTTTTAATAAAGTAACAAGAATAGAATAATTCTGATACATTGAAATAAAAGGTATTATTAGTAGGTAGAACATAATAATATATTTATGGGCCACCCATCTTGTCTAGAGGTGACTTAAAAGTATGTCGAGTAGTAAACCAAAACTCTTATGAAACCAAACAAAACTGGCCATTCATTAAATGCAATAAGAATTCTTTCCTTGGTGCCTGTATATGTCTGCATTTTCCCCTCCTCTTTTCCTTTCTATGCACACATTTCATAAAGCATGAGAAAACAACCATAAAATTTTAAAAAAGAGTTTTTTTAAAAAAAAGCATTTGACATATCAATGTTGATTTGGGTAACATCCATATTTTCTTCTCAAATGTCACTTAAACTTGTAAATTCTCATTTAGATTCTTCAGGTCACAGCTGGTTCTAGGTATGCAAGCTAGACATCAAAGATTACCTGCTGTGTCCATAACTATTAGAAGTCAGTTCAAGGCTACTGGAATAAATGCACAGACAGTATGTGGCTGATTTTAGAAACGAGTAGACTGAAGAGCCCCCCCCCCCAAAAAAAAAATTCACATCCAAAACTAAGTCAAACACACAACTCAGTTCAAACAAACTACTCAACATCATAACTCATTAACATCTATTTGATTTTAGTCACTAATTTCATTTTAAGGGTAAAGTGGATATAAAAATACAGTTAGTTTAGAAGCTGTGATACTAACCAAAAGAGAATTCTGCTTCTTTCAGAATTCATTCCACAGCTTACTTCAGTGAATTATAGATAAGGCAATTTATGCAGTGATTTTTCTTTCATCTTTGAAGAGGGCTGGCAGAATGGAAAGTTAACTCATTTTAGTGTTACCTAAATGTACTGGCAGGAAATTCTAATGTTTCCAAACATCTGGAAATCAGCTTCATGGGGTGATTTCTTTTCTTAAAGAATGCTTTTTCTTATATTTTACAGCTTTGTATGGCTTCTAAAACTGTGTCAATATAACTAAAGTTATATTATATTGTTTTAACAATAAAACAATGTGCTCAAGTAAAAAAAAAAAATACACAATAAAAATGTAAGGTGAAACTTTCGTCTTGCTTCTTTTTGAAATTACTTAGTCAGTGTGCAACTTTCACTATTATTGTCTGAAGTTCTTATGTGATCATAAATAGTCTCTTTTAAAATCCCATTATTTCACTACCTGATAAAGTACAAATTCTTTTCTAAGCAATATTATTTTTTGGTTTATTTATTATTGTATTGCTCTATAAGGTAAGTGTAAAATAAAGATATTCAAAATATAATCATATGATTGCAGCATACTATCAGGCTGAATCAGAGGAATATGGCAAGAAGGCATTTGAATTTGTTCACAACTGTGTGTGTCATAAACTAAAAATTTTCTGGCCTGATTCCTGCCAAGCACATCATTATTCTGTCTGGTATTAGCAAAAAAGCAAAGGGTAACTTGCTAACGGAGTCATATGATCTAAGAATACACCAGAAGAAGGTACCAACCTTATAGAACTACTGTATCTACAAGTACTATCAGGATGTAAGATCCCAGTTTGATGCACTTCACTAGTAAGTTCTTTATAAATTCTCAATTATATCTGAAGTTCTCCTTAGCTCCGTTCTACCCGAAATTCTAGAGGTCCTATTTGCATGGTTCTTGAGCTGCAATCTGAAATACATTCTGAACCTCTCTGCCAGTTTAGCAGTATTGTATTACTGTGATGAGTAATAATTAAAACATCAAGGTGTTTAAAATAAAATAATTGCTTTTCAGAAGTATTTAACATAAGAACTTAAAATAGCTTATGAAGGTGATGGTTAAATTTTACCTAATGATTTTATAATGCATTTGTTAATATGCCTATCTTATTTTTTACTCAAAACCATTCTGAAATAATAATTGTCCATAATAGATTGAACTGAATTTTGATTGAACTCCTACAGTTTCTAATGTCTTTTGATTTTTAAATAACTCTCTATAAAATTCTTCCTCTAACAAAAAATGTAAGATGTTGCTGTTTTTTACTCTCTGTATTAGAATATCAGTAAATAAAACATTACAACTCAATTTGGTAAAGTGGCAGAAAATAAAAACAATTTCGTAAAAAGTTTCATGCAACAGTTTTGTTCAGATGTGGACATTAAAGTATATTATTATTTATCATTTCTTGAGTGCTTTTTCTTCTGCATTAACTGTAAAAGGTGATGCCGTACAATAAAATATGATCGCCAGTTAAAGAAAACAGTGGTAAATTAAGTAAGAAAATACTTTGATTTATTTCCTATTCTAAATCTGTAATTCCATATTTTGTTCTCAATATAATCTGATGTCAAAAGGACGTGCAAAAGAAGGACAGTTTCTCATTTGTCTTTCCCATAAGATATATTAAGATGCATGACTGTCCTGTAATCATCACAACTAATAAACTATCTTTGATAGTTTTATACTTTGTGACTTTTGGGTATTTTTAAAAAACCTGCTAAATTTCAGAATTGAGACTGTGATATTAGTTAACCCTGCACTATTAATATCACTAATTTATTACTGATTATCACTTATTTATCAATATTATTGCAAGCATTGTTCTTTAACAAAATTTCACATCCATCCCTCACTTTTTATATGTTTGTTTGAAACAAAACAATATTTTTTAAAATTAAGAGTTCATACTAAAATACAAGCTAAAAAGAAGTAGAAAAAAAGAACAAAATCTTATATTTTATACTTATCAATGGTCAAAGGTTTATGCTAATGATTCATAACCAAAATATAGTGATTATGTTACCTAGTTTGGGTACCGAAAGATCTGCCAGAAAACAAACAAGCTTAGAAGGAGCCCTCATAGAGAATATAAGTTATTATTGTAAGATATCAAGAATTTCTGCCATAGTAACATAAATAATAAATCCTTTGATTAATAGAAAATTGCTTTTCTAAAAGAGATAGCTCACACATTACTGACACGATTTCTTGACATTTGCAATAATAGCCCTTTTCCAATTTCTTAATATAATTTTTTTCTGACACTCCCCCCCTCCCAATTCTTGATGCAACCACACTTTCCAATAAACAGTCACATTCCAACATCTTGGTATATAATTGATCATTATATTAACATCTTTAACATTTAAAGGTTTCTGCATAAATTTAGGGAGTCCAATGTATCCTAAATACAATGTTTTATAGATCTCAGTCTGTAGATACTATCTCAGCATTTTTAAGAACCTGAGGCCATTGCTATGGTTTTATATATATTTCAGTTCTTTAGTCCATGTTTGAAATAGCTCATATATGTCTATTTAAAAAATATATATTCTTGAGCCCAACAGAAGAGAACATATCTAGTTCAGGGATGAACTATGGTGTTCTTGGTATTTGGTTCAATTTTTTTTTATACTTCAACTTACTTATTTCCATATATCTGGAAATATTATGGATATATAAAATACCAAATGTTTAATATAATCAGAAGAAATCACAACCATCATAGCCTCTAAAATGTTCAGGTTCATATAACACTTTTTTTTTTTGCTGAGACTTTGTGAAAACTGTATCACATGCCGAATTACCAAAAGAAGTTGATTTATTTTGAAATAGGTTTTTAAAGAAAGTGAGTTAGCGTATTGCTAGGACTCTACAAGGTTCCAATGAAATTATATTTACTAGAAGAGGTCTATTTGCCATTTAATACAGTATATAAGAAAAATTGCAATTTAAAGAGAGAGAACGAGAGAACGAGAGAGAGAGAGAGAGAGAGAGAGAGAGAGAGAAGAGAGAGAGAGAGAGAGAGAGAGAGAGAGAGAGAGAGAGAGAGAGAGAGAGAGAGAGAGAGAGAGAGAGAGAGAGAGAATATCCTATTATAGAATCTAAAATTAAAAACTAAAGGTAATTATTGTAGGTGACATTCCAGAATTTAAGAATAAATATTGGGTTCAAATTATTTTAAAAAGTATTTAATTTATATGCTATGTAAAAAAAAATACAACATCTAAAAATGTTGGATGTTATCTTATTCTTAAGTGTTTAGTTACATAAGGAAAGTTAGTACCATAATGGTTGGACAGATAAAAACATATGACCTTATATGTTGCAATTATCAATAAAAATCTCCCAAGTGGCATGTTTGGATAATTTGACCCATATTATACATATCTTTAATTTATCTTATCTTAAGCTATGAGAGTGCTGCCTTATAACACAGACTGGTAAATGAGATGGTGGCTACTTGTGATTTGGTGCCACTCTAGTGTAAAAAAATATACGGGAAAAATAATAAGCTGCAAAAAACTATTTCAATAATGATTGCCCTGAAATATATTTTGCAAAGAGCAGTCATAACCAAGTTTTTCCCTAAATAAAACAAATAGCTACTGCTCAGGAGAAAAGGACATCAAGGACACTTGCAAGAAAGAATTGGATCAATATTAAAGTGATTTTCATTTCATGCTTCCCCAACTCCAGTAAGCTGACAATATACTCTGATTATGTGAACTGTCTGTGAGTAACATAGAAAAGGTTATTAGAGGAGGAGGTGGAAATGGAATGCACTTTTTATATTGACAGTTTTGCTAATAGAGTGTACTGGCTTTCAAATCCATGCAGCATTTTCACTATTTAATTTTCACAACATTTTCTTCCTTCATCTAAATATAAGTTTAAAATGTAACTTTATCAGAAATCTGGTTTATTCGGAAAGGCAAAAAAAACCCTTATTAAATGTTTATACTGAGAGAGTTATTTCCAAAATAACCCCAAATATGTTATTGAATATATAATAGCCAATTAAAATACATTTGCAAATTATGCAATCACAACATAATATAGCAAACAAAATTCTTTGAAAAATAATGATAAAATTTATTTTAAGGAAAATGTTAATTGTAAGTAAACTCAAATTATTTCAAACCTAAGGGAGGAAGGTACTTTTATACCCTCCCACATCATTTCCCCCCAGTTGCCACTTTTCTATTTGGTACTTAGTGGCACCAATACAATACCAAACCCAACCTAAACAAATTTAGAAACAAAAATAAATAATAGGAAGGTTTTTAAGCAAAGCAGATTTACATGCTTTTCTCATTTTCATTGCTTCCTTTAAGATCATCTTTATTAGATTGAAAAATAAATGAGACTGATGAAACCTGGATGCCTTCTGAAGACAATGCATGGTAAAAAAAGAGAATCGGCTAGAACATCATCCCCCATGGATAAATGTGGTAAGGACCAGCAGGGGACTGCCTTTCACTTTCATCCTTGGACCATTTATTTTTCACTCCAATCCCAGTTAAGGGAATTACTTCATTAGTTTACAAACAGATGTGAAGATGAATATCCAGAGTCAGAATCTGGGTTAGGGTATTGAGTAACCAAGTCCCTAAACAACACCTCAGTTCAGCCGTTCCATCTAATTCCTCTATCCCAGCACAAAACACCTCCAAAAGCATGTAATTGTACAGAAAAAGCAATACTGCAAATTTTCTTTCCAAAGGTTTGAGTTTTAAAGAAGTTTGTGAGTCTGGATTTGCATGCTTTGAGATTCGTACGGGCATCATGTTAAGCTTGGTCAAGCAATCACTCAGTCAGTTATATAAACAGTTCTCTACAGGGTTCAGGATGATTTTGTAAACTGCCTGTGGCAATAACAAAACCATATAATTAACAAAACTACTATGTAATATGAAATACAGTATAATGAAAAGAGAATTGAATGTGGAATGGTACTTTAATGGTACGTTCTGTACAAAATATGTTATATAAACAACTGAAATTTCAAATAGTTGAATGAAAATGAATAAACCTAATGCTGTTTAGTTTTCAGGTTCTCAAATTATCAGAAACATTTTCACTACATTTTAATGTGTTACGTCTTTAGGTAATATCTGCCATTCCTCCCTTGAGCAAGTATAAAATCCATAGAGAGAACTGTTATTTCCAAAAACTCCGGTATTCCTTGATCAGTTAGCATCATATTATTATTATTATATACTATGTGTTCACTATCAATACTGATTTAAGCCTGGATTAGTTAGAGAGTGCTCTTTTATTCATCAAGGTCATGTCTTGATGGCTATGCAAGCTTAGATAAATCAGGCATTAAGTAGATGCATCTCCGCAGAACCTAGAAATTCTCTCATCTGCAGACCTCAGCATATCTTGTTATTTATTGCCAAAGAATTGACTGATTAATTTTGTCATCTTTGCTCTGTGATTTTTTGCTCAGCTGAGGCTGCCTGCCCTTGTCTGCAATGCCTGATCAGACCTATTTAAGCTGATGCCTTTGATCACAGGCCCAGATGAGCTTGCTGACTTAGGCTCTGACTAAACATTTCTTGGCTGTGATATTTAATCACAACTCCCCCCCCCCTGCCCAGAATGATAACTGTCAGTCTATTCTATATAGAAACGTAAAGCAGTATTTATGCTACTATTTCCAAAATAAAATTAAAACAAAAAACCCTCACACATCCATATAATTCATTTTTTCCTTTTGTTGTTCCTACTATGAAGTTATTTGTGGACAGTGAATTATATTCTGTAACTTGCAACTTATGTATATAACGAAAATCAACGGCTTTGTCTACAGTACTTCTTATATGTGATTCTAGTAATAAAAAAGAGATATAAAATGATCAAAATAAAAGTGATGAAAAATCCCTAATGAAAGTTAAGCCCCCATGGAAAAAAAATGCTGTGCCTCCAGCTCTTTATTAATCACATTCCAGCACCAGAGGTTGAAAATACATCAAACTGCACCAAATCCTTTTTACATGACAACCTCATAAATTATTCAACTCATTAGTATCACCAGGAGGTATAAAAATAACATCAGTGTTAAGGATGTTTTCTTATACAGTTGCGTCAAGTAAAAGTTTTAATATTAAAATCCATAAGTAAAGCCTCCAAACTACCCCCCTTCCCTCCAATCAAGGTAAAATTTCTCTGGACTTAATCTCAGTGAAAGCTGTTTTAAATTCTTCTGGAAGACTGTTCTTAATTTTGATACTGAAAGCTTTAGAAAAAAAAAGGACTTTAAAATTGCAAAAGATAACATCTTTCCACTGTGATTTGTAATATAAACAGTAATGACACTATCTACATTTCTCCACATACATGGTATCATGGGAAGTAAACATTTTTTTTAAAAAAACCCTCCTTTTAAGCACAATAACAAACAGTTTCATTTTGGGGTTTTGGCACTTTGTGAATATACTTTTCTATGTATCTACATAAATGTGGCTTATTGCTCTTGCCCTCTGTTAGTTTCAGATTACAAATAAGCAAGACTGATTGTAGTAACCTAGACAGAGCATACGACAGCAATTTGTATTGAGAGATCCCTTTTTAATTGTCATGGCATGATGGGTCAGACGTGGCTATTTATACAAGGGGGCATATACATATGTACCATATTTTTCGAAGTATAAGATGCTCCGGAGTATAAGACACTCCGGAGTATAAGATACACCTTAGTTTTTGGAAGGAAAATAAAAAAAATTCTGCCTCTGCCTACCAGCATCCATGGTATTCATATATGGTATATGATATATGGTAACAAGGTCATCCAATGAATAGACATAGCAACTAAGTCAGCCAATGAGGACTATTTGGATTCCGAAAGAGACAGGAAGGACCCTGGCTATGTTTTGCTTGTATTTATTGCTACCTTGGAAAACCTGCTTTTGGTAATATATTGTATATTATTATTATTTTGAATCCTGGTGAATCAGTTACTGTGCTTTCTGAATGTGATTGCTGCTGCAAACTCCGGCCAACCAGGTCAGCTTTAGCACTTATTGCAGCCTGATTCAGCACAGCTGATTGGCGGGTGGATCGGACTACCGGAATACCCCCAATCAGCTGCTCCAGGCTGCAGGGATTGCCACAGACCATCACTGTCTCCATGGTCTCTGATGGGGGTGGGTGAACCTACATTCAGTGTATAAGACACACTCAAATTTTCACCCTCTTTTTGGGGGGGGAAAGGTGCATCTTATACTCCGAAAAATACGGTATGTACACACACACACACACCAGAGAAGAGACAGAATTTAGTTCACTGGAGGAGGAAAGTTAAAATGTCTCCCATGCAGCAATCCTTATTAAAGTCATTGCTAAGGGTCAAGGGAAGAGAGGCTAAGAACAGCAGGATGCAGCTATATTGTCTATACCAATACTGTACTTCACACTAATCAGGAATTACTGTCCTTTTTTTTCCTATGGCATCTATTCCCTCTTGTTCTTTAACATAAATTACAAAAATAACAATGACATGAAATAAAATAAAATAGAGGTTGTATTTTAGGATGACCTGTAACATAATTTTACTTCCAGACTTCTTGGTTGAAGACATATCAAGATTAGTAAGAAATACAGCTTTGCAAGTCAAATGCTGTAAGGTTCATTCATCTTCTAATATCAAAAATTCCTGAATGAAAGTATGGAAAGTTGCTGCCAGTCAATGATGTATTATTGAAGTACACAGAGCAATCTGATCTATACATGGCATTCTAGAGAAGCAGTATCATAAAATCTCAGAATATACTATATAATATAAAATCTATAGAAAATGCTATATGCTATATAAACCTTTAAAATATTTTACTAATCTAAACAAATCTGAAACAGCACTTATACTGTTTCAATTATATTTTCAAAAGAGTTGAAACAAAGGGATCTGAAAACAACACTAACCATACTACAGAAATCAGAGAAAGACTTTAAATGTAGCAGCGTCCAAGAATTATAATTATGCAATCCTATATGCTACTCAAATATGAGTTCCATGAAATTTAGTCTGACATATCTCAGCACGAGTCATTCATTAAAAGCAAAATAAAAATTATTGATAAGAATTAAATTGTGGCACATAAACTAAGATTTCTATTATTAGGCCTATAGTTACCAAATAGTTTCTTCATTCTTTTTTCATATATTTGCTCTATTTCAGGGTTTTTTCTCTTTTCTGCAGTTTCCAACTTTTAGTCATTTTTTTATAAAGTTAAATCATATTAATCAGAGATCAAGAGAGTGTATATAAAATTACTAAATTACTAAACTTACATAATTCAACCAAACTACGGAGGTTAGTACTGTGGAATAAATTTCTGGAATAATTTACATAATAAATTCAATGAGATTATAAATTCTTTCATTTAAACTTGACTTATTAAATCTCTGATAGATGATTTGCTATTTGCAAATTTATTAGCTCACTCTGACAATGGAGCTTTTTATATATACATATAAGTCTCCATACACACTGCCAGCTTTAAGCAGTACAATAAGTCTCCCTCTTTAACTGAAAAATAAAAAAATACTTTTTAGAGCAGAGTGCTTTTCAGAAAGGTTATCTTATTCTCAATTTTTAGCTTCCAAGAATGGGCTTGTCTCTGTATTCTCTAAAATGAAAGAGACTTATAACACTGAGAAATGTGAAAGTCCTTTTATGTTTACCTTGTCAGAAAAAAAGCCTACCTCTTTCTTTGGATTCAATGAACCATATTTTTTCTAAAAATAACAGAATTATTATTGTATTTACAGTTTTCGTTTATGTGTATACATTATTATAATGTCCCCACTCCTGTATTTAAATATAATACAAACTGGACAAGCTTGAAAGCTACTGTTAACAATATTGAAATGTATTCAGCTATATAAGTAAATGCTAAATGTAAAAAAATAGAAAATACTATAACAAAAATGGACAGATTTCATTCAAACAGAGTTTAATAACAATTCCAACTGCATTTAGGACAGTAGGAATGTTACAGTGATACTGACCATATTCTCCAGCAGCTTTAAGCAATGCATCAGAATGGGTGGAGCCAAAAGCATTGCGAACAAACCGTCTCCGTCGGCGAAGATCATCTTCCCAGTAATCTAAGCGCCAAAAATCATGCAGTTGGCTAAAGAATAAAAAAATAAATAATAATCAGCATCTACATGTAAATTGTGTACCATTGATTAGAAAAAAAAGCCGTATAAAGTATATGTTTGTTTCAGTGATTACAAACAAACTACAAACAAATATATGAATTCTTAAAATAAGAATATTCAATAACTTCTTTCCTTTCATTTAAATATTCACGGATTCTGCCTCCCTATCTCAGAATGTTTTGCCTACTAAAAAAAAGCCATTAATCAGAAGAAGGCCATTAACAAATGCAGTATCAAATTACAAGTATTAATGACACAGCTTGCTTTTTTGTGTGTTTTTAAAAAGAACTGTAAATCATAGAGTGGACTAAGAGCAAATATTTTTCACTTTAATTACTACAATCCTTTAGAAAAGTAAACTTAAAAGTATAAAACACTGGCCACTTGAAATCTGTGGAGTTATGATTAAAATAATGCACTGAAATATTCATTGAACTAATTCCCCATTGCCCCAAGCAACCTGAGAAAATTGCAATTTTATTCATTATTAATAACACAGAATTAGAGCTGCAAAAATCCACCATGTGGTAATTGTATAGGTAAATTATTATTCTAACACCAACAGAGTCCTTGGATGATTTTATAGCTTCCAGCGAAAACAAGCCATTAACAACCATAGCCATGTTCATGTTACATTGCCTGTTTTACATTCAGAATCTATATTAAACTTCCACATAATGACTCAGAAACTATTGTTAATTTGCATGAAAATGCAAATATGTGCTTTCATTGGACAGAAAATTATTTTTTTCTTTAGTATACGTGAGACTTTCAAGAATCTCAAAATTAACAATTCAGCACTAAACCAAAATGCAAACAATTATTGTTTTGGATACTAGCATTTATTATGATGTTGATGGATGATCAAGTCATGATTGTACTCTTATTGGGTGACCATATAAAATCTTTAAATAAATAAATACTATTCTTTCAATGTGATATGGTCATTTTTCTCAGTAACTACCGGTACATGTTATTAAGGAAAATTAATTTGCTGAGATAAATAAAACAAGTTTATTTACATAATTGTACAGAGTAATTGGTAATAAGGGAATGGAAGGGTGCTTATTCCTCTTTTATACAAATGACCTTTAACCCAATGGCTTATATTTTTATAATTAGGCTGCAGAAAATGTTTGACCACATCCTGTGACTTTTGTATGAAGAAACTGGGGCCACAAGGTTAAATATACTTCCAACTGATGGTTCCTTCATACCTTACCTCCCCCACAAATGACTATGAAGTGAGAAACAGTGGAGCATCTGCTTCCATATTAACCTAACTATCATTTAAGATGACCTACTGCAATTCTCTTGAATATCCCACTGCTTTAGGGTTATGCTTAATAATACCACACAATAGAATTGTCTAATTACTGGCACACTCTATGTGAAACTTGCAAGATGTTCTATGTTGTTGTTGTTGTTATTGTTGTTATTTGCAAGAATTGTCTTGAAAACAAATCTGGAGCAAATGCATTTCATAGCCTGCACTACAATTGTTGAAATTCTACAAGATCAAGTGTCACAGTAATCTTTTTATTTATTTATCCATGTATTTCTTTTTTAAATATGTTCACAGTAACTAACTAACTATATATACATAGTTACAGATGTTCATTTTATTATGTTTACTTGAAATATAGATTACTCTGCTTTTTGAAAGTCCACATTTTGCTTTCACAGAGTGTAACCAGAAAGCCACTGCTTGCATGATTCTGATCTTTGTATATGTAAACATATCCCAGCATCTGATTAACTTTTCTAAGGACTTCATTGATACTATACTAAGTGCTAGTCTATGGCAGGTTTTTAACAGAATAGCAGAGTTGGAAGGGACCTAGTCCAACCCTCTGCTCAAGGAGGGGGACCCTATGTCAGTCCAGACAAGTGGCTGGCCAGTCTCTTCTTAAAAGCTTCCAGTGATGGAGCATCCTCAACTTTTGGATTGCTTGTTCCATTACTGTTGTTGGTTGATCCTAAAAGGCAGAAAATAAGTTTCATGGCAATATCTTCATTGTCAGTTTTAAGGCCGTTGTGTTGTTATTAGTTTGGTCTTTATATTTAATTTTTTTTCACTTTGCTCCTTGGTTTTCAAGACAATTTACTACAGCATGTCAGCTAACAAAGTAGTATCATAAATATAGCACAGTTTATTGATGTTTCTTTCTCCATTTTAAAAACCATCTTTTTCCAGTCCAGGTTCCTCAATATATATTCATAGCCCATAACTAAACTAAATTAAAATAAATTAAACTTATTGGGAGGCCATATAAAACTAAAATGTAAAATACAATAAATTTTTGCCAACTGGGAATCTTCAGCAAACCCACATGAGAGATGTCTTGAAAGTCTTTTCTTGTTTGATTTCATGTTCAGCATCTTTACACTGTTCTAATATTGTTTCTTGTGTTTTTCTTTACCAGCTCTATTTGGGATTTTTTTTTTTGTTTCTTCCTGAGGAATGAAGCTGTTTCCTTCACATATTCATCTATAACATTCATTCAGGACAGATACCCGGTAAAGAAAGAAAGGCACCTATCCAAAGCCTCATTGCAATATATCATTTTGCATAATATCACTTCCCAGAACATATTTTTATAGAGCATTTTGACCAGCCTCAAGGGCAAATTAAAATTATGGTTAAAGACTGCATTTACAGAGTCTTTCAATATTGGGTTGGAGGAAATAGATTATATTGGCATTTAAAATAAACACAAAGTTTATATTAAATATAATGCATGCAGAAAACAAGACAATGCCAATTCCTGAATATAAACCCAGATCAAACTCAGATATTGCATGATTGACATGGCAGATGAAACAATAATTCCCTGGTACACTGTATGTGCCTTCTGTCCCACATGATTATTCACTGTATTTCGAAAAGTGATAATTAATGCAAATTGATACTCAGCATGATGGAACTGGTACACTGACTTACATAAGACAAGAGAAATAGCCAATAAAATGTACATATTTTCAGGTATGAAAACAATGTTATGAATAAATAATATTTTTTTGGATTTTTCTTTATGCTTGTAAGATGCTTTCAAAGTCATTTGTGTGAGGTGATGTATGTAAATCATAAAAATAAATATAAGTTTGTCAATACCTATTCAAAATTATTAAAACATTTTAAAAGTTGTGAAACAAAATGTCATGATCCATTTTTTTTCAATTTAACCAAATCATTTATTTAAGAATCTTTGTAATTTATACTTAAAATTTCTAAATTCCTAGAGTATGACTTGAGAGATGGTATATATATTTCATAAATATGCCATCTCTCAAGATATATTCTAGGAATTTACAAGTATATGTAATGAAAGTAAAGGTAAAAGGAAATGTTTCCCTGTTTAGTTGTGTCTGACTCTAGAGCTCAGGGCTAATCTCTGTTTCTTGGCTGAGGGAGCCAGCATTGTCCTCTGGTCATGTGGCCAGGATGGCTATATGCCAAGCGTGCACTGTCACCTTCACACCAAAGTTGTACCTATTGCATTTGCATGCTTTCAAATTGCTAGGCAGGGAGGAGCTGGAGCAAGGAACAGGCGTTCCTCAATGTGTGGCACTCAGATCTTGAACCCAGACTGTCAGCTTCCCAGCTAACAAGTTCAGTGTTTTTAACCACTGAGCCATTGCACCTCCATAATAAAAGTACAGTAATAATAATATAATTTGATCTGCTTATTGAGATTAAAAGCTGTCCAAATTAGTATAGAGTTCTATGTTACTATACCGGGGAAGGAAAAACCAAGAACAGGAAGAAAAAAATCCCTATAACAATATAGGGTCAACCTGCCCAAGGAATTTTTGAAACCTGTGTTTTTAAGACTTATTTAGATGATAATAGAAACAGGGCCACACAGCCTTCATAGGGATATATTATATTTCACACAACAAGAATAACATAGAGAAGCTTGGTCTCTGAAATCCTACAAAATGACATCATTTTAAAGATGGAACTGAAACATGACTATTCTAATACATTTAGAAATTTTGTCCTATTTGTATTGTTATTTAAAGCCAAAGTTATAAGTATGTTGCTATGAAACCCAGTTGTGTGTCCAAAAGAACCCACAAGAATTAAATTTTTGTATCTAAAGGAATTTTATAGCCCATAAAATTTAAATTTCTAAAAACAATAGTACACATTCCTTCATTAAGCTTGTAATGGGCTAACACGATTAGAGCTGAGCTGCATCTCTTTTGAGATTTGTGCAACATACACATAAGACCTTAGGCAAAGCAAATCCTTTAGGGGACATCTATGGTTCATCTTATCTTAATAATAGATTAAATTAACACTGCAAAAACTAATTGCCAGAATCAGATACTGTATACATTGTTTGTTATAACCAGTCTTACTTATGCTATGTCCTGTAAAATCCTAGCAGAATTTAAGCAAATGGCCTGGGAGTTGGATATTCAGGTGGATATGGGTGAAATTTCCCATCTTTGTTATATCAAAATCATCCCGCACCTTGGACTTTATGTAATTTTAAGCATATACTTTAATTGTTGTGAATGTTTCACTATATGTTTGTGTGGCCTCAGATTTAATAAATATTTTTTCCTTGTTGGTTACATGACATATATAGTTACTTGTAAGCAAGAGAACTAGGGGATGTGGTGGCTCAGTGGCTAAGATGCTGAGCTTGTCGATCAAAAAGGTTGGCAGTTTGAATCCCTAGCACGGGTACACCACAGGGTGGTGGGTTGTGTGTGTAGTCCCTTACTCTATACTCTTTATGTATATGACTACATTCCCACTCATACCTATAATACTATTATTAAATTTTCAGATGATGCAACAGTGATGGGACTCATCCCCCCCAGAGATGAATCTATCGAGATGAGGTAGATGAGGTAGACTGGTTGCTTTCGTGTTGTGGAGACCTTAACCTGGACCTTAACATCAATAAGACCAAGGAGCTTATAGTGGACTATAGAAGGAATAGATCAGACATCCAGCCCTTGGTTATCAATGGAGAGCAAGTGGAGCAAGTGGCCAGTTTTAAGTTTATTTGGGTGTTATCATAAAAGAGGACCTGATCTGGGGTAATCACATTGCAGCACTGGTCAAAAGGCCCCAGCAGAGATTATACCACCTGAGACTTCTCAGGAAACAATAACTGAATGAAAAACTGCTGGTGACCTTTTACCGCTGCACCATAGAGAGTATGTTAACTAACAGCACCTGTGTATGGTTTGCCACTTACACAGTGGCAGATAGGACAGTGCTCCAGAAGGTTAACAACATTGCCCAGAGGATCATTGGTTGCCCTCTCCCCCCCTTGGAAGAGCTTTATAACTCCCACTGCCTTAAGAAAGTCCATATTATCCTGGGCCCCTTTTTTTTGAACTATTACCATCTGGCAGACGGTACAGGACAATAAAAACAAGGACAAATAGGCTGAAAAACTGCTTCTATCCTAGAGCAGTAACTATATGGAATTCTACAGTATAGTGTAATATTAATGCAGTATCAGGGTTTTCAATTCAATAGTATAGAATGAAAAGGATGTGTTTTTGTTTTATTTTTATAGTTTTCTTATGTATGATGTACACTGAAGATGGCATTTAATTTCGTTGTATGAGGTGCAATGACAATAAAGTTAAAAGAGAACAAGAAACTTTCTGTTGTTGGCAGGGATTTTAGAGGTATTAATGTGGAAGTGAGCAAATTTAGAAGTCCCATTTGAGGAAATTCTAGTTCAGTCATTTTTTTCTTTGTGCAAATATTAGCATTATATCAAATTACAAAAAGTAATGTCTGTTTCTTCTAATAATGAAATATTAGACCTAGTAGCTTATAAAAGAACTATTTCTCTAAGTGCAATAGAGACAACTGTTTCAGCTGTATAAACCTGAGAACAAGAAAGTCCTAAATGTTTCCAAAGAAGGTGCAAAAAAACTTTATGGCTGACATTTATGCAATAAATGTCACACCAGGGATAGGACTGCACTTAACTTCCATCAGTTAGCAGTTGTCTTGTGCACTGAAGCATGAGGGCTTAATATTCCTTTAGAAAACCTATCCAGTCTTATCAGCTAATACCATACTTACAATTATTTAATTCTTAACATTCTTTTTGTTTTGACAATAAATGAAGCACCTCAACGGGTTAATTCTGTTCTATGAAAGTATTTCAATTGGACTTCTAAATTTTCTCCATCAAAGTAGTCATGAGTGCCGAAAGATGCTAATTTTATGAGTAAGTCTACATACTTAAGAAAAACTGGCTTCTCTCTCATTGCTTCTGATAGGCTGTTTTAATTATATATTAAGATATTAGCTACTATCATAAAAACATAGAATTAGAAGAGGTACTTAGGCCACTGAGTCTAAGTGCAGGAATTAAAATAGATAATTTTCACGTACTGACTACAAATAGGACCAGCAACAGTTGATTAGAAATGCTAATCATGAAGCGAAATATAATGTGACAGCATTCTAAGTTCTGACCCTGGTGATTAAGCAAATCTCCCACAGTCATTAAGTCATGTGACCATAACTTAGGACTTCCTGCTAGCTTTCCCCTTGGTTTTGCTTGTTGGAAGCTGTCTATGAAGGTAACAAATAATGATCATGTGATTATAGAACAGAGTGACCATTGTAAATGTGGTTGCTAAGTGCCTTATTTGTGATCATGTGACTTCAGGTGGCAACGCTGTGAAGGTTGAAACTTGAGGACTGGTCATAAATCTCCTTTTTTGGTGACTTCGTAAATTCAAAGTTGAATAAGTGATCGGTAAGCTAGGCCCACTTGTAAAGCATTCCAGAAAAGTGACTATCTGCCCCAGCTTGAATTATCTAACAAGAGAAAGCACACTTTGGTTTGTTGAATTATTCTTACTTTTAGAAAGTTTCTAACATTCAGTCAGAATTTCCCTCCCAAAGTTTAAATTTATTATTACATGTCCTATACTCAAAAACAAGATGAATAAGTCTTAACATTTTTTCTATGAGATATCCTTTAAGTATCTGATGGGTGCTACCATATTCTACCACGTGTCTTGTCTTACAAACTGAAACTAGCCATTTAGGAAAGGGCAGCTGTAAAACAATCCCAAGCTTGCTTGGTCATATTCTGAACCAATTCTTCATCATCTACCTTTGTAAAACCATCGTGTTTCCAAACAGTAATAACAGTCATGATTTCTCTTCCCCAATCAGCGATGAATTGCTATGTCTTTCCTTCCTTGCTGACAACATTACAAAAAAAAAATATCTCTGAGAAGAATGTGGTCAGGTTATAAAAATAAATAAATCTCTTTCTCTAGTTTTCCAATATGTTGCATTCTCTGACAATTCTAGCTCATTATTTGTTTTTGTTTCTCCTCACTTTTACAACATCCAGATTGCCCTCTTTTCACTTCTTTCCTTCCATCTTCTCTTCAGTTCCAATTACACACCTTAATGTTTTTTATCTCATTTTCCTTTCATGCATTCTCAGCTTCTTCATAAAATATATATCTTCCAGCTTCCCATTCTCGTCCCTATTTCTCTCATTTCCTTCTCCCATTTCTGAATTTTCTACCTCTTACTCTCCTGGCACTAAAAAACTACCTAGGTTTCAAAGTTACTTCAAAACCAATGAACCTTGAGGGTCTTCTTAATCTTATTTATTTCCCCAAAACAAAATTAGATTGCACACAAAATTGCTTTCTTTTACACCTGGCATCTCAGGCTGCAGGAAAAAAATCAACATACATTATTCTAATGCCAACAATCTTTCTTGTTAAATGTTGTTGTAACCATAGTTATTTATAAAAACTTTGGTAAAAATCTGCTATGCTGATATATGATAATCATCTTACATCACTAAAAATGATTACGCCTCTGGCTTAATAGAGAATCTAAACCACTGTGAATCCATTGATTTCAGAAGAAATTGTACTAATTCTAAAGAAATTAGAATAATACACAACAATTCCAATCTTCCTATTTTGTAAAATGAATGTAATAGAAAATAGTAGATAATGCAATTTTAATATGTTGACATGGAGAATCAGATTGAAAAATAAATAAGTTAGGAATGCACTACTAAAGTTATATATGTGAAAAAAGATTCCTGCCTAAGACAATTTAAACATAAAACTGTGTAGAATTACTGTAATTAATTGCATAATAGAAATATTATAATTAGAATTTTCTATGTTAAGTAAGAAAGTTCATGGTCAGTGCCACTGTAAGATGATCGTTTTAACAATTTATTCTCTAAGGAAATGTAACTACTGGAAGCTGTTAAAATTACCTTAAATGTTAACATTAAGAAAATTTAAAGAGGCATCGCTGCTGAAACTGCCACTGTTCAAAAGATGAACATTGAACTTTGCCATAAAGGGGGGGGGAA
This sequence comes from Thamnophis sirtalis, assembly GCF_051295495.1. NCBI lineage: Eukaryota > Metazoa > Chordata > Lepidosauria > Squamata > Natricidae > Thamnophis > Thamnophis sirtalis. Next base: position 25,746,454 of record NW_028261388.1, on the reverse strand, counting down.
CCCTTGAGCACAGATAAATCTTCTTCTATGGAAGGAAAACATCAGAAAAGAAAATATTGCTAGCAGATGTATATGGAAATGATTGAACTCAAAATTTTTCTTCTTGGGGAAGAGAGTCAGAATTGGACACAACTGTCGGTTGTGATGAATATGAAATAAAAACACACTAAAACCATCCACAATGTTGCCATGATCACAAATTTCATAGGTTAACTAAGTTAGCCTACTATGAAATGAAAAAAGGAGAAGGAAAGAGGGACGACAATGTAAGAACTCAAACCCACATTTTAAAATACCATTTTAGTGTTTTAAATTTCTTTGTAATTTGAAGTAATGTACACTTGGCATTTCTATACAAGTTAGACAAATTGTTTAAAGGGAACAAACTTTCTGAATTATACATTTTTCCAATTATGAGTTCAATTGTCATAAGACTACATAAAATTTGTATTTTCTCAAATTATTTTATATACAATTTCAAAAATACCTAAATATTCTCATACAATCCATTTGGTTTGCTATTATCTCTATTGTAACTTCCCCTAATACATATGAGTCGGGAATTTAGAAGTGGTTTGCCATTGTCTACTGTACATAACATGGGATTAGGGACTGCTTTATGCTCATCATCTCTACCTGTCCCATTTGGAGAGATTCTCTGGCATGGAGGCCAGAAAAGTAATCAAGCCTGTTATTAGCAAATTGTATTTTTGGGAGCTACTCAGCTGGAATTATATACTTTAATTTTTATTTAAATGTACATGGTGTTTATATTGTATTTTACCGTACTTTTCAGAGTGTAAGACACACTCCCCCCCTAAAAGAGGGTGAAAATTTGGGTAACCCTGCCCACCCCTTGCCCCCCCACCCTCTGCCTCCTGGCTCCCAGCAATTTACCTCCTTGCAGCAAACAGGGGAAATGGGGCTTGCGGAGGCGGCCTTAGGCTATGGAAATCCCTGCAGCCTGAAACAGCTGATCATTGGAAGGCCCGTGCTAAAACTGAAATTGAAAGGAGCTGTTTGCTGTTTGCTGCAAGTAGGCAAATTGCTGGGAGACAGAGGCAGATTTCTTTTCCTTGGGCTAATCAGGCTAAACTAGAACAGGCTGTTTGCTGAAAGGAGGTAAGTCAATAACTATAAATGCCTATAAAATGTTCAAATTATTAGACTTATTTTTTCAAGACTGCTTTATTATTTTTCTAGACAACTTAACACAATGAAGAAGCTTTTTAAAATAAATGCTTGATCTGAAGAGGCCCAGTGCTATTGTATCTTCTTTTAAATAGAAGAGAATAACATATACTTTCAGAAAGCCACATCAATTTTAACAGCATCTGTACAAGTATAGTCTGAAATGTAACACCACAAACAGTGTGTATCATCTGTACTTTTTGCTGTTTGCTGCGAGGAGGCAAATTGCTGGGAGGCAAATTTTTTCTCTGGTTTTTCTCTCCAAAAGCTAGGGGTGTCTTATACTTTGGAGCATCTTATACGTCGGAGCATCTTATACTCCAAAAAATACGTAATTTCTTTTCTATAAGGAACAGGATAGGTAGCCATATTAATTGATATAAATAAATTAACAAAAGAATAAATACTGACTACGCAGTGAGACAAAAATGTGTGGTATGGTATTTCCTCTTTATAAATTGTAGTAATTTATTTTTAACACAGAGATACTATATTTCTGGCTGACAATCTAAATCTGTAGGAAATATTAGATAAATTATATGATATAATAAAAGTGCAGACCTATTAGATAAAACTAAAGTGTGTTTGATTGATAAGGAAAATGCAGTGAAGAATAAGTTAGAACAGCACTATGTGCCCCCTCCTGCCTCAAAAAGCCTATAGCAAGCAAATGAATTTGTGTATCTCAGTAAAATATTTAGGGACAAGTACACAATAGGTAATTTTTCAGCCACGCAAATGCTGGCAATAGCATTAATGGTCTAAGTAGATTTAGTCAGATTTGCTTTCTTTTTATTTTATCCTCTACCACCAATTTCTTTAGCTCATTCCTTCTTGTTCCTTTTGTGTAATATGCACTTCTGTATTTTGTTGACCTAGAAGGCAACTAGATGGGTAATTACATAAGGACATGTAACAGCAAAGAAAAACCAGGATTCTATACTTTATAGAAAAGTAATTTTAAAGAAAACTGGTCATTTGCCTTGAGCACATATAAAAAAAACTGTTCTTTTCTGGTTGCTCACTAATCTTGATGGGTTAAATTTCTTCCTGAATTATGGAAGATTTCACTCCACAATTAGAATTTGTGGATAGGGTTTCTAACCCTTTCTATCCTTTCCCAGTGTCAGCTGTTCCTCTCAAGGAAATTTAAAAGAAAATATCCTTACTTAACGTTTAAGTAGATGATACAAATATGTCTAAAAAGAAAAATGAACCCATATTGATATTCTATACATTGCTATATAGCGATTCAAATACTGTAGTTAATGGCTTATCAGTATCTCAGTAAATGGACTCATATTTGTTCAGCAGTACGGTATCATGGACCATGAATAATGACTTTTTAAAAATGTAATACAATTTAAAAACATATTGGCCATGCAGTTTTAGAACAACTGTAAAGAATTTAGATTAATTTTAATTTTAATTATTAGCCTGTAAAAATATTAAAATGCAGATTTGGGACTAGTAAGATATGGTGATTATCCCCTTAAGATTGTGCTCGATTCCTGGTGACTTTGTAGACATGGTGACAATATAGTTTTCTTGGCAGAAATACAGTTGTGTTTATCACTGCCTTTCAGGAGTTTTTAAAAAGCTTTCCAATGTAGTTTAAGACTTTGACATTTCCTAAAGGTCTCCAACTCAAGTATTATCCAAGCCTGACCCTGCTTAGATTATGAATCCAGCCAAGAATCCACAGCTTGCAAAAAGTAATAATAAAACATAGTTGTTTCTGCATTAATTATATTTGGTCAAGCTGGTTTGTGTTTTTCTAATTTTTTTTTACCACAGTACAAGAATTTAATTTGCCTTAAATTAAATCCATTGGATACCATTTTAAATAGTTGTAACTTGTAGGACTTCCTTCCTTCCTTCCCTTCCTTCCTTCCCTTCCTTCCTTCCTTCCTTCTTTCCTTCTATATTCTTTCTTTCCTTTCTTTTTCCTTTCTTTTTTTCTCCCTCTTTCTTTCTTTTTTCTCTTTTTCCTTCTCTCTCTCTCTCTCTCTCCCTCCCCCTCCCCTTCAGAGCCGCATTTTCTGAGAGCTCAATCTGATATTAGTTCATTGCTTGCTGCCTTCTTGGCCACAGCTGGCCTCTTGCTGTTCACAGCTGAAAAGTGAAATAAATGCCTGCTCTAACAAAAGGCAGATGAAAGTAATTCTGATCAAGTATAGTCATTTCCCGTAATTTTATCAGCCTACAGTTATTTACATGATCTCTGGAAATGATTGGTTGTTCCTCTAAATGTAATATTAGTTTTTTATATTCTATAAAGTTCAGTAGTGTATGTGGAGCTCAGTAAAAGTTTTCTAATCTTTCACTTTGTTATTAAGTAATATCAACATTCTAACTAAATTATAAGATTGTAAATTCGTTACATAGATTTTGCTTCCAGTCATTAGCTCATGTTATTATCTATTTAATTTTCCTACTGTATATAAAGCTTTAAAGGGGAGATACTTAATATGCTAGTCCTTACAATATATTCATTGACCTCAGTTACTAAACTTTTATTTGAGGAAGTTGTGTAAGTGAACCTATGTTCTTAGCTAGTGGCTTAGGTTGCAGTTTAATACTCTGTAGATTGGAAAATAACACTGTGTTTGTTGGAAAATAGTATTTCCTATTTTAAATTGTTCTTGCTTTGATTATAGACATTTATTATCTTTATCAAAAATGTAATAGTGGGGTAATTTAAAATGGGTATAGTAGTGGTTTATTGGACAACAAAATGGTCTCTTTTGCAAATGGATCCACTGCTTGCTAAATAGAGTAGGTTTGTTTCAACTAATTTTGCTTAATATTGCTCACAATTACATTGAAATGAAATATTATTGCTATATAGTTTAAAATCAGAAACAGACTTTTATAACTTCAAATAATTATTTACCTACTAATTTCATAATTTCAGCAAAGGTAATGTTGAATTTAGATAAGTAAAACATTAAAACTAGGTGGGGAAGGCATATATGAATATTCTAACACCGCCCCGAAGAAGTTTAGAAAATATCTAACATTTTATTTTATATTGATATGATCTTTAGATTTTCTATTTTTTGATACCTTATTGTACGCAGTGGTTTTGTAATGAGCTTATCAAACTCTTTCACAGTTGATTGAAAGCTGATTAATGTGCGTCATATAAAGATGTCTAACAATGTGTTGAAAGAAGAAACAAGCCTACTCCAGCTATCACAAATCTGACCAAGGGAAGCTTATAAATTTCCTTTATTCTACACATGGTGCCAGTTTAGCAAACCTTTTAGGAAAAAATAAATAAAACAGTACAGCCGTATGGTGCTAGACGCATAAATCAAATACTGTACTTTCTTTTTTACTTTTTTTTACTGTTTTCTGCTAAAATTAAAGATTATTTATTCTTTTTCCATATTCGGTGCTTTTATAATTATTACCTTCTCAAATGCTATGACGTTGATCTTAAAAGTACTGCATAGTATAATTAGTTTAGTAATCATAGATAAGTGCAACAGATTTCAGATTAATGCTCATTGTTTTTAAGTGTCATCATTAGCATTGTTAAACTTGATAAAATACACTACTTTTAAAACATACACCACTCCTGATGTCAAGATCTCCAGAAAAATTATGTTTGTTATCACTTGTGGTCAATAATACTCAAGATCATCAATTACATTCTTCATGTGATTTTAATTTATCTTACCAACATTGTTTAAATTAAGTGCCTTTCTACTGTAGGTAACATATACTTCACCCCTTTTATTGGTTCCACTATACTTTCAGAAGCAAATTAATACACCATAACATTAGCAATTAAACAAAAGCTTCTGACATCAGAAATCGTGTACTTTTATTTTACATGTACATTCAACACTCCTGAGGCATGTAACATGACCTAAGTACACAAACCATAATATTCCACATTGTTTCTTAAGTATATTAAATTGTGTTTAACATTTTAAAATCTGAATGCCTTCTTACAAGACTGTATGAAGCAATCTAGAGACAGTAGAAAGATGAAAAATATGCCAATTGTGATCAAAGAACTATACAGAAGAACAGATGATTTATGAAAATGGCTGAATTATCTAAATTCAGACTATAAGCAGAAAGGCAAGAGGTCACAGTCCAGTCTATAAATATCATAGTAACAATATATCATCTGTACTATTCAGCCAGTGAAAAACTGAAGAAAGAGCTATAGCTCCAAGCATTAAGAAAAAATTAACAGTGAAACCAATTGGTGATAAAATATATGCTTTCTTGGTATGGAATCTGTGCTGATATATGAACAGAATGATTCACAGCTAGCAACATAATTTTCTATAATCTATGGAACTATCTCAATTTTTCAGTAATTTTAACAAGGTAATAATAGATTTGACTTGATATTTACCTTTAACAAATACAAGAATTATTTCACAATGCAACATTACTGAAGTTATTGGTACAAGGCAATATTATTTTCATAAAGACTATGGAATCTAAGTGAATCCCATTCTTTGCTATGGAGGTTCACTTGTGCCTTTGTGTCCACTCATTTTTACTTAACCTAATCTATAGTATATCATAGATTACTATCATTGGAAAAACCTGAAGGACACAGCACTATGTGTGCTGCTTTCAGCTCTCACAAAACAGATAGGCAGTTGAATGATTAGGCCAATAAATCTAGTAGCAGAGTTTTTATTTTTGTGTTAAGAAAGAAAATGCATTGCTATTTTAAGAAAATAGACATTTATATAGATCAGGAATGCAATAAGAAGCTTGTTCTATCAGAAAAAAAGCTGCTCAGTTTAACAAAATATAAATGAAGGTGATTCAGAAAAGAATAAAAGTCGTCCATTTCATTACAAAATAATTATAATGTGCCTCTATGTTACTTTTTATAACAACTGTTAATACATAACACTATTAACCACGGGAAACTTACTGAAATACTTCCGTCTAGATCAATATATGCCACATTTTTCTCCAGCAAATAGTAATTATCCATCAGAAGAATTCTTAATCAATATTCTAAGTTAACTTATGATTTAGAGTAGAGTCAACAAATACTATACAACTACTTTCAGAAGAGATTTAGTCATAAGATACTTAGAGCCATTTGTCTCATTTTTTTAAAAAGGGAGAGGAAATACACATATGAACTTAACAAATGAATTTCTTGCTTAATAACTAAGTGGTAGTAAGAATAATTGTTAAATATCACAAAAACAAATCAAGCTCTCCTTATTTATTAAAGCAATGCTTTCTGCCATATTAAGGTAGAATTTATTTTAAATATCAGGAATCAAATGCAAATCTATCTAAAATATTAAGTATATGTTTGAAAGAAAATATGAAAATACTTATAATTAAGTCAACAAGCAAATATAAATGGGAAATGAAATTTGTTTCAAGAACTTTATTTGCGCAAATATTCCCATTCAAAAGTTTCTCTCCCTCTCTCTCTTTCTCTCTCTCTCTCCCTCCCTCTCTCTCTCTCTCCCTCCCTCCCCCCCTCTCTCTCTGTAACAAATTGGCTACAGAAGGTAAGCTTAGCCTTATAAACCAATCTAATATATAAGAAAAGGTTAAAGGGCATACAAAAAATCACTACTTCACTGAAAAAATCTGACATCCAATTTTCAAGCTGATTTATCAGTAGAAAGCTAAAATTGATAGTTGCCACTGGTTGGTAGGTAGCTGTCTGAAAAAGCTGCTACAAAGCCTGTAGTTTTGATTTAGCCACATAGATCAATATAAACCTATACTGTTTCAATTTTACAAATATTGATTTTCTGATATAACTTCAGGAAAAGAACATATATCATCAGCTTACAGAAAATAATCTTGAAATTTATTTCATAAACTTTCATTCAAAAAGGTTATTAAAAGATATGTGAAATACAGTAAGAGAAAGAGTCACTGCTAACATAGAATGGAATGAAAAAACATTCTATGTAGTCAGGATGCTCAGCTTTGAGATTTTATTCCCCCCCCCCCCGCATCTGTCCCATTCTAATTGGACACGTATATTACCCCAGTTGTGAAGCATTCATCTAATATTTCTATTTATCTCTCCCTACTCCATCATTCCATGCTTGAAAATTGCTTTATCGTGTTTGATGAAAAATAATCATCATTTGCTGAAGAAAAGAAGATGCTGTCATAAAGATGAAGAGCATGATATGTGTTCTATAATGCTTTAATGTATGTTTTAAATATATTTTCTAAATAAGCTTTAGTAGATGATTTTAAAAAAATACTTTGGATCTTTAAAAAAAAAAACTATTTTAAATAAGATAAAGCAATAAATAATTCCAAGTGTTGATGCCAGAACTGTTCTTTGTTCTTTGTCTGTAATTGGAGGCCTCTGAATTGAGAGCTTTGGAATGACACCAATCAGAAATACTAAAATGTAACCTATAAAAATTATAGTAAAATCACATATTTCATTATAAATTACAGGAGTCTCAAATTAATAATGTTTAAGACTATGATGTAGATTAATTTCCTGTGGTCTAGTTACCATGCAAAAATATACATACATTGTAAAAAAAGTATATTTTAAAAATTTTATAAGAGAAGAATGCTGTCAATTAATAGCAATGTTTAAAAAGATAGAATCATTGCAAGACAAAGAGAAAGAAATGTACTTTTTTGTACTTCTCCTTTTCTGCCCTATACATATTTCTTTCATTTCAACAGATTTCCATGTGAAAAGAAACTAGGATGTGGCTGTGAACATAAATTAGATGTGCAGCAGATTATGTAGATGAAGTTTATCTATAATAAATTGATTTCACTGGAGTTAGACACTTGTCCAGCAACATTTTTCATTCACATAAATGGAATGGAAGCAGCATCCACGTATGAATACATAAAATTGTAGGGACTGAGAGTTTTCCATACATGTTGCTCTCAGTGAACAGAGATCAGCGTATAGATGTGAAACACTTGTCAGACAGAATCAGAGTTATTAACATTTCTATTACATGCTGGACCAAGGACATGTATGTCAAATGGTGAGGGGAAGCATGACAGAATTGTTGCTTGATGACTGGGAAGGATACTTTCATACTACCTCAGCTGCAATGATTCCCCATCCCAATTTATTATTTTCTCTGGCAAGAATCAGGACTGATGTGAGCTTGATAGTAGAGGAGGAGAAATATTTTATTCAAGCACTATCACACAGGCAGAAAATGATTCTGATCTTCATATGCCCTATCTTTTGTATGCTATTTATTTTTAATAAACTATATAAGAAATGAAATATGAATTTCTTCTGTGGTTTGGCACAACACTGATTTTAAATAAATACATACTGGAGTCAATACTGCTTAACATTATTATGGATAATTTTAGCTATTGTGAGCCAGATCTATTACTATTATTTCTAAATAGCAAATACTGCAAGAGAAGCAAATTAAACTCTACATATTAATCTCTTCAAACAGGAAAAAAAACTCAGAAGGCTAAGGCTATAAAGATTCCACCTATGGCTAAAAGGAATTAAATTTACAGTTATAGTAAAAGGTAGTAAAAGTACACAAGATGCCTTACTGTATGAAATCGCATGTATTAAACACATGAACAAATTTCAAAAGTAAGAGAACTTTAAATAGAATGATTGCACTAAAATATTTTAAAAATTGAAAAATTGTTTCAACCCTATTAAGTTTGGTTTATTGATTAAGGTATCAGGCTAGAAATCAGATTATGAGTTTTACTTTCGCTTTAGGCATGAAAGCTGGCAAGGTGACTTTAGGCCAGCACAGCCCACCGCAAAGGGCTGTTGTGCAAAAAATAAGAGAGTATTAGTTATGTTCACTGCTTGAGTTATTTGTAAAAACAATAAAGGTGGGATTATAAATAATTAAACATTAAACAGAGAAAGGTCTCTACATAGATAATATAAATATCTATAGCTTCTGTTATTTATGGGGCAAATTTGTTGGAGATAAGATCCTGACTGAGGCAGGATCATGTTTATTTTATATAACATTATGTAAAGTATATTTTTTCCTCCAGGCAACATTTAAAATAAACTAACCATGGCAAAAGAAGATTTCTGCTTTACAAGAGAAAATATGATTCTTGTATTGATATTATTATTAATACCATCATCAAAACTTTTCCACTTTTTTAAGCGCCCTTTACTTTCCACCAGAAATATAAGTATGCCTAACATGTCTTTTTTTGTTTGTTTGTTTATATACACAGAAATAAAATATCACAGCCAGAATATTTCTGAAATCCAATAGAAATAAAGATGATACTCATTAAGAAATATTAAAGTACCATAAAATCTGATTATGCTGTACCTCTCTGATTATTTGTACACCATAATAAATGAAGAGCTATATAATCTTTTAAAGGCAAGCAATCAAAATTGGATTTATTTTATCTTTGTCCAAATGTAAAATTTCCTACAGAGACAGTTGTATTTCAGAAAGCTTTAACACTAAGGGCAGTGATGAAGTTTCATTGTCAGAAATTTTAAGTTTTTTAAGGGACTTATTACGTTCAATATTGGCAATTTTTTTAAAGGTGGAGGTTTTTTTTTTAAAAAAATCAACATGTTCCATTAAAACATTTATTCATCTTTTCATTCTTTGTACATGTACTTTTCTAAACTAATTTTACAATAAATGTGATTTTGTGTGTCATATGTTTAAATGAGTAAAAATAAGTACATACATACAGTATTCTTAAAAATAGCCAAGTATTAAATGACTATAAAACAAAATTCAATCAACTGTTCCTGAAAACCTGTTAAAACAAAGCAGACTTTATTTACTTTCCTTAATAGGAAGACTAGATAAAATTCCCTGTAAAAGGATTATAAAATTTTGTTGCTATAATTAAGAAGCCATTCCTTAACTATCACCTCTGCAGATTTCCACAAATTTGTGCAATGCAGTGCAAGTTTCAACTTTCAAAACATATTCAATATTCAATCTAGCTTTGCTTATGTGATTGTAGAACTGGGCTTCAGGAAACGTCACCTAAGGCAATTATGACTAAGCCAATCCAGCCCTGGTTAGTGTTTCAAGTGACCACTTGAGAATTCTAAGATATTGGCTAGCCACTAGCCTGAGAAGTTGGGAGAAAAAATTCTGGGAAAAACAAGGCAATGTAGAGGAATGCTACCAAGGTCACCAAATGGATGCAATCAGGAGGAGCTGAGCTGAATTCAAGAGTATCTTTATTTTTTTCTTATTACAGAACTACCATTATTTTTCCTCATCCACCTCTATGGAAGTGATCTTGACCTAAATCTGCAAAGAAAGTTAATTTAATTTTACTTCAGACTGTCATACTCTGCTATGGTTAGAGCTATCATTTTCTAATTATGGTCAATCCATTTGATAAGACTTTGGGCTCACTGGTTATATTGATACTGCTCACAAGATCTCCAAGTCTATATAATACATCCTGCTTCCTTTTGTCAAAATTTACAAAAGAAGCTTATCATATGTTCTCACCTGTAAAATGAGGAAAGAAATGAGCTCATTGGGTTAGTATAAAGGCTGAGAAAGAAATAAGATAGCATAAAGAAAAAGAGGAAGTAGTGAAAGCTAAATGAGTACTTCACAGATCAGTTAAATTCCAGATTATGCTTACAATGTAATAATTGGATGAACAGGAATTGATTCAGATTATTTGTATCACAAATGCTCACATCCATTCAAAATACCAGATCAGAAGCATATAATTAACATTCCTATAATGATTAATTAACAACATACCTATATGAAACAGCTCCCCAAGCACCATGCTTATTAGTAAGAATATTCAGTATTTTCTGCTTTAGCTGGTTTGCTGTAACATGATCACGATGCTTGGCTGCACTGATAAGATGATCACACATCTTCTCCTCTTCTCTTCTATCAGCAGCATATTGGGCACATTGAGACTAAAAAGAGAAGTGATGTTTATGATTTCATTAGCCAAATAACTTAAACTTGTTTTACTTTCTCTAAATCTTTCTTTTAAAAAAAAATCATTGAAATAGTTTAGGACACAATAGCATAGGACACAATAAAGTTTGTTTATTCCTAAACTTGAAGATACTTACTTACTTACACACACACAAACACACACACGTTTTGCCTAAGGAACCTTGGGCAGTATACAACAATCCAATGAAACAGCAAAGATATAAAACAGTCATTATCTAAAAGCATTATATAATAATTAAAAATCATTAACTATAAAAACAAAAACAAAACAAAAAGAAACCAATAGGTGGAGATATATTACAGTAAGGATGATACTTCACTAGGTTACCTATCCCATGTACTTCCCACTCCTACTAGCATAACCAGGTTTTGAGGATCCTTCAGGATCACTAGGAGTGATGAGGCCAACCTTATCTCTAGGAGAAGATCCTAAATGTGGATGCCATGACAGAACAGGTGGAGTGCCTAGGGCCCAACAAATGAATCTCCCTAGGCAAGAGATCCTGTAACATGCCTATTCTATTGGATCTGGTGAGATGGCAGATGAGCCTGGAAAGGGGCAATCCCTCAAATAACCCAGTTGTATGTCATGTAGGGCTTCATAGGTCAACCTCTGAAGTACCTTGAATTTGACCTGGAAACAGACTGGTAACCAATGCAGTTCATATAACAGAAGTGTAACATGTGCTCTACCTAAGACTGGATACTGTAAATATCCAAAACTGGGTACAAGTGAAAAATATTCATGTGAATATTTTTCAAAGAAAAATATTCAAAGATTTCTGTGTCAGCAACATCGCACAAAATTCCCAATGACTATTAAAAGATGCTTTTTGATAGAGAGCAAAAAAGAGGGGAGTATTGTCTTTAAAACACACAAACACAATTCTACACACATATATAAAGTATTTTATTATATATTTTATATAAAACATATTTTTAGTGAACTTGATAAAGATTACTATAATGCATTGATCACTTAAGCAAAATATCATCCTCATTTTTTTATTTGTTAAAAGATTTTTTTTGAAAATGAAAATTCAGAATTTTTTTGCTGCATATGAAGAGCGGTAGCCCTGAGAGAAAAATAATATAGAACCTAGATCTCATTCATCAAAAATTCATGCTTCCTTAAAAACTGAGTTTTCAGTTTTATTACATGCTTTATCTTCTGTCTCATATTTTGTATCAAAATTCAGAACATTTCTTCTATATCGCTGAAAATTAACGCAAAATTATGGCATATGTAATATTTCAATGAAAATCTGGATGGAATCAGTATATTATATCCTTGGTTCTAAATCTATCAAGTAATATGATGCCTACAGATGCTAATATAAACATTACCTCCTCTTACTGCTTTTATAGATTATCTGCCCATCTCTACTTTTTAAAGAACTCTTATTTGTAAACTTATTTTTAATGAGAAGTTACCCTGTTGTAAATTCTCAGCCTTTATCCTTAGCTTTATTTTCAAAAAATGCCTCTGGATCTTATATAGGCTCCATAGGCATTCTTAGAAAATAAAATGGTATATGAAACCCTACTAGAAGAAAAGAGATGAAGATAAATTAGGATGAGTGGCAAATAAAAACATCAATTTGGCTTCTGTATTTTGTAAGCAGCCATATCTAACATGACAATCATTTTGTAAATAGGTAAGTTGTTGCATAGGAATTATTTTGTGAAAACAACCATCACACATTTAAAACATTACCTATTACATTACCATCTTTCTTCTTCTGTCTTGGCTACTTTTTACAGAGGCATGATTGAGTGTGTTTTAACAAACTGCATTATGGTTTGGTTTGGTTTGGTTTGGTGGTAGCAGTGACTCAGATAGAAGGTCCATACAGAGAGTAGCAAGAAGATTATAGTAAGTTTGCTTCCTGTTACTGCTTATAAGCACTACATGCTTATATTCGAAGCATTGTTAGAGACCCCACACACCCACTTCATGGTCTGATTTGTTGCTCCCCCCAGGGAGGTTTCAAAGTAGGACTACCAGATTATGTAACAGCTTTATTCCCTATGCCATCCGTCTGGTACAGTTGCAGGATTCGTTTTTCTTGCCCTGTACATGCATACATCCAAATTAGACTATGCTGTTTATGTCTATAATATATGTGGGCATGGGTGTATGCACATTTTTGTCATGTTTATGAAGTGTATATTAGAGGAGGTGACCCTTTGAGAGCTGTATGCAATGAAATTTCATTTTAACGTATGCCGATTAGTGTACATTTAAAATGACAATAAAGTTATAATAAAGTCTAAGTCTATTCTTGCATATGTTACATTAATGTATATTGCACAAAGTTGACTTGAAAAATATTGCAAAAGAAACAGTACAGATTATAGTCTTTTCTTAATATATTCATAGAAGAGAGTTTAAACTTTCCTAAAATTCAGCATTACAACCTAATGTAAAAAATGGCTTCTCTTATAGCCTCACAAACTTGATTGTGATAATTGATCAAGAGGCTTAATCTAATTTCTACTTGAATGTTTATTAATAGTTTAAACTAACATTTATTATTTTTAACAATTTTCACTGTGTTCAGTCTAATTACATCTCCTGAGGCATACAATTAATATAAACATTAGAAGACAAACAATACAAATCTGAAATAGTAAAACAGACACATTGAAAACAAAATCTTTCAAGTCTTCAATGGCTGATCAGTTTCTGCATTTTCTTTCTACTTTCAACAAGAAAGCCCTTAAAATCTTCCTTGCATTATACCAGCTGCGTATCTGAGGTTATGTTTCTCCCAATAATTATAATGCCAGTTTTTATATCTTTTATTTAGGCATTTTTCATGACATATTCAACAGATATTAAATGGATACGGTTAGGGTTAAGGGTTATCCAATTTAGAAGCATTTAGTGGCTCCATATTCCATTTGAACTATTATTTCCTGGTCTTCATATCTATTTTTCAGTACACCCATCTTTTAACGAGATAATTACAATTGGAGTACACTGTCAGAAGCTATGTATGGTCAACAAAGCAAAAATGCAGATAGTCCTTGACTTAAAACAATTCATTTGGTGACCAAAGCTCCATCATGGAAAAAATGATTTATGACTATTTTTCATACAGCATCCTCATGGTCATGTGATCAAAATTTAGATGGTTGGCAACTGGTTCACATTTATGAGGTTGTAGTGTCCAGGATCACGTGATCACCTTTTGTGACATTCTGACAAGCAAAGTTAATGGGAAGCCAGAGTTATGGCTAAATTAACTACATAACTAAATTAACAACTGCAGGGATTCATTTCACAACTGTGACAAGAAAGGTTGTAAAATGGGGCAAAATATATTTAACAACTATCTCACTTAGCAACATAAATTTTGGGCTCAATTGTGGGTTATAAGTCGAGGACTACCTGTACTTGTTTTTTAGAAACTTCTTTGTCTTCCCATAATTTCTAAATGTGAGGAATATCCATGTCACTTTTGAATCAAGCTTATATATCTATCAGTTCCTGTTCCCAATACTGTTCAAGACTGGACTTAACATCTTAAGTATTATGTTACTAACATATAAAATAAGTGCATTTATTCAGTAGTTTGAACCTTCTTTAGTCTTGATTACTTGTTGGAATTAGAATATAAATACATCCTGGCCACAGCTGTGATTTTTTTGTACCTGCTTATCAATCATGTACAGCAATTTAACTGCACTATTGTGTTAGACTTTTAAGCAGTTGTGCTAGTATTTCAACAAATCCTGCAGCTTTCTGGATAATATCAATATGAATTAACATTATAATGTATAGATTTGCAAACAAGTGAACAAATTGTAGTGTAGGTTATACAAGTAATTCTTGATATATCTTTTCATTAAATTTCAAATCTATAGAATAATAAATTGTACTCATTGAACATGTGAGAATTGAGGGGGGAAACGGAAGGAAGAGGTGATAGAAAGAAAATGGGTTATTGTCAGAATATGGCCCTTTTGAGAATGTGTCTCAAAGCATTCTCCATCTGTTTGATATCATTCTAGACTGTATATTCTTGAATGTATATTCTTGAATGTATATTCTTGAAGTATATTTTGTTTTCTAATATGAAAAAGCATAAAAACTGCATGTTTAAATAATGTAAAACCATTGCACATTTCTCCATCAGGATAGGCATATGTTTTAGTTAAATGTATTTTAAGACCATAGACATCAAGGGGTTAATTAATTTTTCAATTTACCTATTTGTAGAAAGAAACACCAATTAGTACAATAATACTGTTCAGTAATGAGGTTAATATTTCATCAGCTTATTGGACAGTTAAATCAAATTTTCATTTTTCATTCTGAGCAATTATAGAAGTTAACAGAATGAATGGATATTAACTGTGAAATAGGCTTTTTAGAGAAAATGACTAATGATGAAATAAAATTTTCTTATCCTTCTTATGTTAAAGAAGAATTACATATTGTTTCATTGTTTTTAAATACAGGGGAGGGCAGGACAGTCTAACGATTACAATGGGCAAAGAACTCTGAATTGATGCTATTTTATCTTTTAACTTGAATATGTGTGTGTGTGTATTACATATTACACACAGACACACACATACTGTTTTGTGGAACCGTTTTTTTGTTTTTGTTTTTTCTTTTTTGAGGTCAAGGAATTGTGATGAGTGATTTGAAATATTTGCTATTCATATGCTGAAATTATATTTTTAATTTTTATAAAAAGCTATTTTTCTTTATTATGCAATGGTAATATTTTTAAAAGTGAAGGACTTACATTTTTAAAGAAACCTATGTTTCAGAAATGTCTTTGTTTGCTCACTAGAAAATTGACTTAAGATTCCCCCTTAAGGGAATTTGGTTAATATTCTAAATTGTATTTGCTAACTGAAGCTGGAATCTAATTGAATATTCTCATTTTGTCTACGTTTCTGACAGATCTTATACTGCAATAAATTCTTCAAAGGGCAGATAACTCAATCTTCTACTGTCATCTTAAGTTTACTGCAGAATGCTCTGATAAATATCAAATGTTATTTACCACTGAAGCTGTATGAAACTTCAGTGTGACAGACACTTAATTGCAAATGTGATATTTAAAATTTAAAGTCAAAATATTTAGAATATGTTTGATAAGATTCTAAGTTTGCAATGCAATGTATGGTGTGTATATGTGTGTATATACGAATGCACAAATACATATATACATATACATACACATATGAAATGTAAGTCAAAGATCTGTTTTTAATCTGAGCCAAAAAAATGAAAGTAGCAAGACTGACTTGTAGTTCAAGTAATAGCAAAAGAAACAGACAGACAGTTCTTCCATCCTACCAATCATGATAAACTGTTATTTGGCAGAACTTATAGAATATAATACAAAAGAGGAAAGACAACAAAATACAATACTGTATATGTTGTGCCAACTCCCAAGGATGAATAGACAAGAATCTATAGTAAGGTTTATAGTGAGGTGAGTGTATGAGTGAATAAACACACACATACACACACACATATATTCATTTCTATCCAAATCTTAATCATGGGCATTTAAATACAATTATGCATTTTTAAATTTTCTTTACAGTCCAATGGAATCAGACTAAAATTGATGTGATGGGGAGATGCAGAAAACGAATTTGAAAACAAATTAATCCAGATACAGTAGGGAAAAACTTTCCAGAAAAAAAAAAACCCAACACAATTGTACAGGAGAGATAGTATATTGGAATGCTGCTGATTCTTCCATTCCAGATTAAGTTACCCAGATAGGTATATCTACAAATCAACAGCATATGCTTAAAAAAATAATATAGAAATATAAACAAAAAATGCATTGTTGCCATTGAAATCAGTTGTTACAATTATCCTATTCCTTTCAAACAGACCTAGTTTCAAAAAACTTAACTTTGATTCAGCTCCTAATTTTTTCAAACATTGAGAACCTTGTGAAAAGGTGATATTGTCTGCTGTGGAAAAGAGATTTTTTGCTGTTTTCATATTAAAAACCTGTATTATAAGACATTAGATTGATAGCATATTTTAATAATTCGGGAAACTATCAATCAGTGCAGTCATACAGGGCGAAAGCTTTAACCAAAAGGGATGGGTGGATTAGGAATCACAAAATCATGAGTCACGGGATCAAATTAAGTCCAGTTAAGCTCACAGTTCCAGGGATCTCATTTGGACTTTCCCAGTTGAAGTCTGAGTGATATGTGTCTATGTGAACTATTTAAGAATCCTGTGGAGGACAGAAAATGATCTCAGGGCATATAGCTCTGAATGTGGTTCCTGCATATCATTTTGAGTTTGTCAGGATTATTGCTTAGCATCTCAGGAACTATTATGGCAAAAAAGCAACTTGTTTACCTTGAACAATCTTTATACATCATTTACCCTGATGAGCAAAAAGCATATTCCACAGCTTGGCATAATCAACAAAGTCTTCCTGAAATTAATGAAATGCATACTGTTTTGGGGATATTTTGCAATTTATTCAATTATTCAGTGTGCATTCATAATGATATGTTCTTCCTCAATCTTTTCTAAAGCTTGAACATCTGGCATCTCCTTTTCCACATAGGAATCTAAACAATGTTAGAGATAAACATTAAGCATTATTTGATCAAGATGTGAAATAAAGGATATTGTATAATAGTTTGCACCCTCTGTTGAATATTCTTTCCTTGATACTGGAATGCAGATTTATCTCCTCCAGTCTGTTGGGCCCAGTGTCATCCTACTGAATTGCTGGCATAGTTTGATTAAGATCTTTCTTCTTCTTTCTTCTTTCTGTGGCTATTCATCAATTCCTGCAGCCTTCCAATTTGGTAATGATGAAAGTGCTAACAACCTAACTTCAACTTTAAGTATGAGAAGTTCTTGTAAGTAAGGAATATCTTCTAACATATTTAAAATTTTGAAATTTCTATTACATACTATTTCAGTATTCTTCTGTCTTTCTTTAATCTCCTTTGAATTAGTTACTATCAATCCATTATTGTCAATTTGAAGTTGAAATCCCTTTCTGGGTTCAGAAATCTTTTGAGAAACTTGTCTCATTTTTCTGTATCTGTTTCCATCTTCAGTGTCATTACAGAAGTTATTGTAATACTGCTTCTTTTTCTTTAAGAGCTCCCTGAAATTGTTTGTTCTTTCCTTGTCTTTCTTGGCTTTAATATCTCCTTTCTTCTTGGTAATTTCCATAGTTTGTTCTAACATCCAGTTCGCTGGTTCTCTTTCTTGGGTTTTAGCAGTGTCTGAAAAGATTCCTCCCTTATATTTCTAACTTTGCTATTCTTGTTCAGATGTTCTGACAATTTAAACTTGAATTTGTTCATAAAACTAATCAACATCTTGTTCTTCTGTATCATTGGTTTGAGCATAAATGTGAATAACTGTCATATTACAGGATTGCCCATCAGGTCTAATTGTTACTGTTCAATTATTGATAGCATTTTAGCCAAATACTATTCTTTCTATGCCCTTGCTGAATATACTGTTCCTTGTTGTTCATGTCCTTAGTAGTAAACAGTGGAATACTGGAAGTGTCCAATATACATTTCAATTTGCTAGTGTCTAAGATGTCAATGTGTATTCAATTCATTTCACCCTTCATTATGTTGAACTTTCTCAAGTTTATGCTTATATTTCATGTTCCCACTGTAATTCTATCTTTGCATCTTTTGAATTTCTTTTCCTACATGGAAATCTCAGCAATAGACATCTGGAAGATTTTAAACTACCCACATCATAAACACCATTATATTCCAAAAGATCCTCAGTTTTTCCTCAGTAGGAAGCCAGCATTTCCATTAATGTGGTTTTCTTGGTAAAATACAGGAGCAACTTTTTTGCCACATACTATAAAATGATTCTTTTTCTGTATCTTCCACCCCTAACATTCTCTTACATAACCGGTGCCCAATTTAGATGCATACTTGACTGAAGCAGGCAGCCAGGATGACCTTCACACCTTTTTTTAAAAAAACGTTTTTTATTTTTTATTTTTATACATCTCATTGCGTGAATGGTTTGATTTCTGGGTGTCTTCACTTTGAGAGTTCAATTTCCAAACCCCCTTTTCTTCTCTCCAGCTGTCTCCTGTTTCTCCTATTTCCTTTTCACATCTTTTAAAGTATTTCCCTTCTGTTCTACTCTCTTATTCACCATCAATTGTATTAGTATCTTCTTGTTGTTGCCTTTTTCTTGTTGATTTCCCGATTCTGCTGTCTTTTTTGCTCTTTCTGATGATCCCATTTTTCCTCATTGTCCTGTTCTTTATTGTTGTTCCTTGTATTATATTTTCTAGTTTTTTATCTATACATTCTATACAACAAAATATTTCCTTCATCTCCTTGTGTTGTTCTTTTATAAAATCCTTAATGTCTTGGTACATCAGCTCCATTTCATTGTCTCCACTTGCTTACATTTTACAATCAATCCAATTTAAGAAAAGAAGCCAGTTGTCCACGCCTCTTCCAATCACTTTGATTTGCTCAACAATATTCAGGGTCACTTGACTAAAGGTCTTGTTTATTATATGTCTCCAGTAATTTTTATAATTCAACAATGCAAAAGGACCCAAAGTTGCACAGTTCTCCTTTTAACAACAGATGGTGCTCAAACTTCAGCTTGTACTGCCTCTCTGCATAGTGCTGATTTTAATTATTTTAAATTTGTAAATCCAGGAGGGTAACATTTATAATAATAAAAAAAGCTCCAGTTCGAATTCCAGTATTTTTTAAAATACCTTTTCAATACCATGTCTTCACTTTGAGAGTTCATTTTTTCCCCTTAGTTTTCTTTCAAAAAACTTCTCTTCTTAAATATTCTGATTTTTTAATGTGCTTTTCCCGCTGCTAGCCAATAGTTCCAATTTGCTTCCCCCTTGAATTTCTTGGGGTCACTTTTCAATACAAAATAGTCTCTTACCCAGTTCACAAGCCATTCACTTTCTCTACTCCTACACAGTCTTAGGTTTTCAGGCTGTCTTCGGCTTCAAGGCAGCCATGTTTGCTGCTGCTGCTCCCTGTTGTCGACTGAGGGGGCTTTCCTAGTCAGGGGGGAGATGCGTCTCCCTTCTACCTGCTAGGCGGTCCACCTTTGCTTCGCCACTCCTTTAGAATGGCTATAGTCCGAATTTGGACTCGCCAATAAGAAGATATCGGAACTGACCTTAGAGTTCATGAATTAGGCCTCCGAAGGTGCTGGAAGTCCACCTTCACACTTTGTATGACTCTATTGAGAGTATGTAAGAGTACACACACACACACACACACACTTTTGAGAATATATATTCTAAGTATATGCTTCTGTAATTCTCTGCTCATCCTTTCCAATAAAAACATTCTATTCCCACCTTAGCCATGAAAAACTGGCTGAGTGACTTTGGGCCAGTCACTTTCTCATAGCTCAAGTAATCTCCTAGGGTTATTGTGTGGAGAATAGGAGGAGAAAGGTATGTTAGATATGTTCACCATCATGTGTTACTGGTAAAAATAATCAATGTAGCACAGCAGAAATTTCAGACAATCCTAATAATAAATTTTAACTGTAATGGAATTGGTAATCTACATCAGCAGTACCAGAACAATACTAAAACTTTTAAAAATGTGAATTAAAAAGTTTCTGATTATAATACTATTTGTTTCTACAGAGTTTAAATATATCATTTCTATTAAAAATGAATATACATTTTGAATAACAACAATCTAAGTTTTCTTTTCAAAATTTATTTTTCGGATGATGACAAGTTAGGTGAAAACAGAAATTCTATGTTTCAACAACTGAAGCTTACCTCAAATTCTGCATGTTTGTGTACATCTTCAGCTCTTTGTCTGTTCAAAATAAACTCTGCCTCATTTGCAACTCTTACAATGTGATCCTTCATTGCATGACACAATAATCTAGAGGAAAAAGTAAATTGATCTCAGACATGATACTTTGCATTAATCGCCAATTCATTTGTTTCATTAAGAAAAAATAATTTATTAATTATTTGTTTTGTCAAAACTCCAAAGCAATTTTTCATCAACATTCATCCTAATGGCCTAATTTTATAAAGTTTATAAGTTTCCTCTGCAATTTTTAACTCAAGCAAGCCACCTGGGCTTGTAAAATAACATATTAGTGAAAATGGCCCACTAGTGCATGTGTGTCAAACTCGATCATGTCACGTAACGTTCAGTGACTTTTTTGCCTTTGTGGAGCCAAGCTGGGCATAATCTGTACATGATGCATCTGGTCTGCAGGCCACCAGTTTGAGTCCATGCACTAGTGTATTGCTTGACCCTGATCAAGATCTCTCCCTTCCCCCAATTTTACTTTTTAGGAAAATATTGAAAAAAGAATATGGGAAGATAGCATGTAGAAAGCAAAGCTTCTGCCTGAAAATAAACTGTATTATCAATAATGCATTTGGGTCCTAGTGAGATCCAAGAAACATTTTTAGATGTTGGCTGGCTGAAATCCATTACTTTTCTAAGTGGCCACATCAGTCATGATAACCATTATGTGATAGTCCCAAAAAGACACTCTCAAACTTCTAAATATTCCCACTAATCCAAAAGAACACTGTTTTAGTTTCCTAATTTAAATTCAGGCTCATTAGTGACAAATTGAGTTAAAAACTTTGTGAAAAGCCCACATACGTAAAAAACATAATCTAATCAACAAATTATTCTTTATTTTTTAAAATAAACACTATTACTTGGTTGTCGTATAAGAGTTAATATTAAAGTATGCCTGATGTAACTAAATACAATAAACATGTTATCACAGACTTCAGCAGATTTTAAACAATAACTCTTTAAAAAAAATTATTTTTTATATTGCTTCTTCAAGTGCAAATAGTTTTGGAGATACTTTGTGGATTAAAAAAATGTCTTCTAGTTGGAGTTTTCTTTTCATAAGGTATACTGGCTATTACAATGAATCATTCTAGTTCCTAATGGAATGTTTCTGATTTCTGACAAAGTCAGAAAAGCAAATCATTCAGTTGCATTTTTTTTAATCAAGAGGATCTCAGATACTGTATGTTACTATCAAATTAGTTTTGATACATGAATTGTAAGGTGTCTTCCAGAAATCTTTATAATAAAATTCCTAGTTTTAATGAACTTGATGATGTAGAAGAATACTTATATCCAAATAATTTAATACAGCTTTGCAGAGAAAAGCTCAGACTTCTGTCTGAAGTTATCTTCAGACAGAAAAAAATAAAATAAAACAACTGATTCTAAGTGTGAGGCTTGCGGTTTAAAAAGTAATTTCTCACTAAACATCTGAATGTTCTTTCTGGAAAGGGAAAGAATGAATGCTTTCAAATCTTCATCAAATTTGTGCAGCTTTCTGAATACCAGAGGTGTGATAAACATGTCTTCAAGAATGACTTTATTCTTAGTCATGTGCTATTTCAGTCACACAGTGAATTTCTCAGGTACCAGGTTAATCAACCTAAGCTAGTTTTGAATATTTAATTTTTGATTTTCCACAAAATATCATCATTCTTCTATTAAGTATTTTTGTTATAGTGGGCTAAAAACAGTTATGTCATGATTCAGACTATACTTTCTTTTTTGTGACTTTTAGACTTATATAACTAATATTAGGCCCACAAATGCACATTCACCCGCCTACTATTTGGGTAATCCTATAAACTTAACCAAACAGAATGAAGTGAAGAAAGAAACTGCTGTTCTTTTTATCAAACTTTCCAAAGAAACCTGTAGATACTATACACTTAGATAATGAACTCCCAAATCACCCTATTTATAACAGTGTTGGTAGTTTCAGAAAGATAAAATTCCTGTAAACCAGACAGAATATTTTTCTTGTTTTTTCTGACAGAGCAAAAGTGCTAAGTTCCCAGTTATTTTCAAAATGATAAGCTTCTGTGTATCTTGGGGTGTTGCAGTCATCCATTTGTGATTTTTTTTATTATACTGCAACTTAAATTGAATTTACCTGCGCTCTCCAACTATTTTCTATATTAGCCCAACTGGGTATTTAGGAAAGGCAATCTTTTGATCTCTCTCTTAGGTCTGCAGCGAGGATTTCTGTCATGAAATTGGAGCTTTACCAGTCTTACATCTTTTTAAAGGGAATGTTTATGTCCCCCTTTTACTTTGCATCTATTCTTTATTTTATATTTTGAATTGAATTACTGATTTGCACATCTAAAATAATTACATTTGTTGTATTTATTCCACGAAGAAATTATCTATATTTGTTCTGTATTTTACTTGTGTTAACTGGTATTTAATTGGAAAATACCATTGTATTTATATATTTTGGCAGCATTTAAAGATCCTATGAATTCTGGTAACCAGAACAAGGAAAACTAAGTTCCAAATAATGCTGACAGGAATTCCACTTTAAAATGCAGCAACAATTTTGACTATATGAACTTGCAATTCTTTCCGTGGACCTTATAGCTCAGATAAAGCAAGCAGAGATGAAATTGGTATGGATATTTTTCTATTTTCTTTTTTTCTCTTCTCCAGGTGCCAGGTGACTGCTGCTATTGCTGCTGCTGCTTCATTTTTAGCTACTGTCTCAAAAACAAATGTTTTGCTTGAGCTCTGATCTTAGTACTACTATTTGCTGATGAGAAAACACAGAATAATTCCAATCCTTTACCGTGAAAGAAAATGCCTGTGTTTTCTCAGTTTCAAATAAAGCACTGCAAAGCCAGAAAAAGGCCACTTTAATATGGAAGGATAAAAAAAGATAAATGCCAAGAATACAGATACCACACATCAGCAATCCCTCTTTCAGTCAAAGAGTAGTCTCTCCTTTGCAAGATGGAACAGGCATGTCTTCAGAGCTTTCCTGAATTTCTCCTGCTCAACAAAATACACATTACCGTATATACTCGAGTATAAGCCGACCCGAATATAAGCCGAGGCACCTAATTTTACCCCAAAAAGCTGGAAAAGTTATTGACTCGAGTATAAGCCTAGGGTGGGAAATGCAGCAGCTACCGGTAAATTTCAAAAATAAAAATAGATACCAATAATGTTTTTGAATAAATAAATATTATTTATTTATAAATAAATAACTAGCTCTGTAAGTGGAAAAGAGGGTCAATAAAAACAATATGGTATCAACAATAACTTTAAATGTACAAAAACCTTAGCTCATTCAGCAACCAAGCTAAAACATAAGAGTTAAAATCCTTCAAAACTGGATTCCTCCTCATCATCTGTATGTCCAAACAGAGCTTCAGCATTAGCTAGTGTGAGGTTATCAGCATAGACATTGTCATCATCACTGAGTTCGCAGTCATCACCATCAGAGCTGTCGTTCTCATACAAAGCGCTGTCTTCACTGCCATCCATAGCATTACTAATTTTTAGAAAATCCCCACTCCTGTGCACACACTTCTTCTTTCTTTCTTTCTTCCCTCCTCTGGATTCAATGGGGTTTAGGAAATCTCCCACCCTCATACACTCCTTCTTTCTTTCTCTCTTCCCTCCTCTGGATTCAATGGGATTTTTAGAAAATCCACACTCCTGTGCACACACTTCTTTCTTTCTTTCTTTCTTTCTTCCCTCCTCTGGATTCAATGGGGTTTTTAGAAAATCCACACTCCTGTGCACACACTTCTTTCTTTCTTTCTTTCTTTCTTTCTTTCTTTCTTTCTTTCTTTCTTCTTTCTTTCTTTCTTTCTTTCTTTCTTTCTTCCCTCCTCTGGATTCAATGGGGTTTAGGAAATCTCCCACCCTCATACACTCCTTCTTTCTTTCTCTCTTCCCTCCTCTGGATTCAATGGGATTTTTAGAAAATCCACACTCCTGTGCACACACTTCTTCTTTCTTTCTTTCTTTCTTTCTTTCTTTCTTTCTTTCTTTCTTTCTTTCTTTCTTTCTTTCTTTCTTTCTTTCTTCCCTCCTCTGGATTCAATGGGGGTTTTAGAAAATCCACACTCCTGTGCACACACTCCCTCTTTCTTTCTCTCTTCTTTATAGCTAAATTTGATACCATTAAAAATTAAATAGGATTAAAATCTGTGGTTTATAATTTACCAGTTGTGTCCACCCCACTCCTTTCACCAGCGTTAGCCCGCTGCACCAAGGAGGGCACGTAAGAGGAAGGGGAAAATACAAGAGTGCAAGCAGCAACCTCGACGTCTAAGTGGGCAAGTTCACAGCATGCGCGCCTGCACGTCTGAGACAGGGCATAAAAAGGGGGAAAAAGGCTGATTGGACCCAGCTCTGTTTGGGGCGCAGGCGTGGCGCGGCAGCAGTTTTTCAGGCTGCTCCCAGATGGGAAGGGAGGGGGATTGTAAACCCCTTCTACACCCTGGCTCCTCCTCTTCCAGAGTTCAGGCTCTCTTTCTTTCTTTCTTTTTTTCTTTCTTTGAAAGAGAAGCCCAAATTAGCAAGGGACCACAGGAAACTAGACTCGCTTGGCTGGACTACGTACGCTCCTTGGCTTAGTTGCTTTCCACGCGCCTGTTAATATATTCAAGGAAACAAACCGCGGCAGTTTTCCCCAAGGGCAATGCCGAAGAGCAGAGCCCAGAGAAAAACCAAGGAAGTCACGGAGGGCATTTGCCACTTTCTCTAGAAGGTGATACGAGCTTCCCTTTCGAATGGGAAGGGACCGGGGGGGGGGGTTGGCTGGGCTCTTCCCAGCAGGAAAGGGGGTTGTTTGAAACATTGGGACCGGGGGAGGGGTTGGTTTTGTTTTGTTTTGAAAGGAAATCTCAACCTGTTACAATCGTCCTTCCCAAATGAGCTGAGGAGGACAGCGGTGAAAAGTTTTCTCCAACATTTAGGGGAAAGTCGCGAGCAGCATTGCCCTCACAACTGAGGGGGAAAAACCCGCCCTCTTCCCCTTCCAGGTTTTCTTTAAAAGCAGGCAGCGCTCCTTGGCCGCAGGGCTTCACAGGGACCTTTCCCCCTCCCACTGCTTCGCTCGCTCGCTCGCTTTCCCCCCTTTGGCTAATTTGGGCTTCTCTTTCAAAGAAAGAAAGAAAGAGAGCCCGAACTCTGGAGGAAAGAAAAGGAGCCAGAGTGTGGAAGGGGTTTACAATCCCCCTCCCTTCCCATCTGGGAGCAGCCTGAAAAAACTGCTGGTATGCGGTTCCTAGGTCAGCGGCCCCAAGGAAAGGAGAGGCTGAGCCACGGGAACGAAAAGAAAAAGGGAGGGGGAAAAAACCCGCCCTCTTCCCCTTCCAGGTTTTCTTTAAAAGCAGGCAGCGCTCCTTGGCCGCAGGGCTTCACAGGGATCCTTTCCCCCTCCCACTGCTTCGCTCGCTCGCTCGCTTTCCCCCCTTTGGCTAATACAATCCCCCTCCCGTCCCATCTGGGAGCAGCCTGAAAAAACTGCTGGGAGGTATGCGGTTCCTAGGTCAGCGGCGCGTGGGATCAAACTAGGAAGAAACTGGAGGTGGGGGGGAGCAGTTCGAGAGACTATGGAGAATATGGACTTCAGAGGCGGACCAGAAAGAGGTCCGGACAAAGATCCGAGGCTGAATTCGGCAGTGTTTATGGATCAGGGTCAGCCCCACCAGCTGGCGACAGGAGAGCAGAGAGGAGCGGACGGAGCAGAAGCAGCCCCAGGGCTCCGCTGCCGCTCCCCGCATTTTATGGACAGGGATCCCTTGGAGAGGGGATTCCTTCCTGCGAGACCCCGTCCACAAAATGCAGGGAGCGGCAGCGGCCCCGGGGCCGCTTCTGCTGCGTCCGCTGGACTGTGGGGCTTGGAAGGGGGCGGGAAGAGCGGCGGGGTGGCTGGTTCGCCTCCTCCTCCTCCAACAGGCAACAGCACTGCCGGATCCAGTTGTAGACTCGAGTATAAGCCGAGGCGGCTTTTTTCAGCCCAAAAAGTGGGCTGAAAAACTCGGCTTATACTCGAGTATATACGGTATGTACTTGGCCTCTCACTCACTCCTCAGCTGTTCCTCCTATTCTCATCAGGGACAGAGATATCCTCAAAACCTGAAATCTAGCTTTCATTTAGGCTCTTCCTTTCCCCAAAGTCTAAACCTGGTGACATCTTAGAGTTCTGAGTAAAGATCACTGAATTTTGAGAGACTTCCTTTCTTGTAGGACTGCATTATAAATAGTCCTTTACATTTTAATCATCCACGTTGATTAGCATTATTTATCTGTTCATAAAAGTCTTAAGCTGTGAAACTACACACCTTGCTCACACTCTCACACAGGAAGATTTGGAAATGTGCTTTGGTCAAAGTGCAGTGTCCCACGATATACTGTATGTTTGTATGTGTTCCTTTGGGTCAATGTTGACTCCTGGTGGCTGTTAAGACAGATTCCTGCAGTTTTCTTGGCAAGTCTTTGCCTTTTTCCTAAGACTTGGGACTAGAATATCCAGTTTCTAGCCCAATGCCTTAATTACTAGACCAAACTGACTCTCATTATACATGACAGTATCGTTTTGAAACTGAAAATGGAGAGCAATTTTAAAACAGTATTGAGACTTGCATTAAAGAAATTGCATTATACATACTTCTGAACTCTGGAGACAAATAAAACACTTGTTTTTTAGGCTAGCCATGGAAGTAATTTTATATTTAATTGTAAGTTTTAACCTATTTATTATTGGCATTCTTCGTAATGACTTTTAATTTAATTGTATCTATTTATATTTACTTATTTATTTAAAAAGATTTGTAAGGCTTCCCATCTTTAATTAATTTTATTAAACACACTGCTGAGTGTGTTAATTAATTTAATTTTAATTGTGTTTAATAAAACTTTTTTCCCCCAAGAATCATCATGAATTATGGAACTTCTTTCAGTATTTTAAAAAGAAAAATGTAAGTTCTCTAGTTCTCAAATTCTTTTGCACTGTTCTTCGATCCACAATTTAAAATTCAATCATAAATGTATAGTAATTATAAGCAATTTTACAATCCATTAAGCTTGTTTTGTTTTAATTATAAAGCTCCTTTGTTAGATTCCTATAAATGATCTGCTTTATAATTTCAGGCTGTTTAAGGGAGCACTTTAATTCAAGTACACATTCATCAACTGTTTATGTCCTGTTAATTGTTGACAACAGCACAATTGCATTCTCTAGCTATGATTGATGAATAGCATTCACACTTTACCTATTAAGAAGAATAATATTTATAACAATTTGCTTTTTGCAGAGTAAAATAAAATTGATGAATTTTAAAAAGATGTTAAAAAAGAATAATTTTAACAATGCACATAAATGAGATACATAACCATATCTAGATATCTATAGAGAAGTATAGATATAGATGATATATATAGTAGTAATTGATATAGAGGATATTTGTAGATATACATATAAATATAGAGGAATGTATGTAGAAAAATCAATGATTATTGCTGTAATTATTGTTTGATCAGTGGAAGAACACTATTAGCATTTTAAAGAAGGAACACAAAACTGAGATTTGTTCAGTGCCTATAAAACTGTAATCAGGTCTTCTAACATAAATTCTGCTATAGTCAGAAAAAATGTCTATATAACAAACGTTAGAAGCGATTACATTTTAGGAACAAGAAAAACACATTTCTTTTTTAATTAATATATATTCTATATCCAAATATTCTTAATGATGTTAACCTCAGTTGTGGCTACTGATTTCTACTACAAATATTAGTACTTCATTCATATAGATTAGCATGGGAAAGCTATATTACTTCTTCATTCAAAAATCAAATTAAAACATTTGCACAAAAAGATTATTCATATTTGCTCACAGTTAAAATAAAATAAATGCATATCTCTTTCTGAGTGAATCCAGCAAGAAAATTACAAAATATACCTATCAGAAAGACTACTGTTATAAATTAACATATTTCTTACAGCATGTTGTTTCATAAATTTTATAATTGCAAATAGTATTTTAAGTTACAAAACAAATTAAAAATCAGAGGTTTTTAGAAATTCTCAAAACAGCTGCTACCATTTGTTTACTTCTACATATAATGATGCAAATAATATATTAGTGCAACAAAAAAACAAAAATGCTGTAAATAATTACTAATATTTAAATAGTTCTTGAGCTTAAAAAAGATAATTTTATTTTTTCCTAAAAATACTAAACTTACTATGTATAATGTTACAGTATTATGAACAAAACTAACAGAACTAGATTTCATCCAGAACATTAACTCTTTCCATAATACCATAGCACACATAAAATTTATATCTGATGTTAAAATACCTGAAAATAGCATTGGGAATTATGATAAAAATAGCACTTCCTCCTTAATGCATAAAAACACTATGAACAGGATGCTCCAAGGCAGATGGAGTGACAGATGGATTATAGATTGGGTTACGCAGAATCTGTCTGGGGAAAAAAAACCTGTGCTGCCCTTGTAAGATGATGTTTAGTTCTCACATAAATCTTATAACTATTGCATAGGTATTCTAAAAAAATAAACATAGAGTTCATTGTTTCAACATTTCATGTATAAACAAATTGAGTGTTTTATGCCAAACATCTCTACTGTAAAACTGTTTAATTAAAATATTTCATTCTCTGGTATTTTTGTAGCAGATGGTGAAGATATTGTCTAATGGAATTAAATACAAAATGACTACTGGTCCAAAGATTTTAAATTAATTACCTTCCTTCATTGATGAGCTCAATAAAAGCAAGTCCAGCATTCTTCTGAATAGAATTTTGCCATTCCTAAAAGAGAGGGGGGAAAAACACTAAATTTTAGAAAGTGTCAATTCTTCTGAAAATGTAATTATTTTTATCAATTTAAAATATTCAGAACTTTGATTTACATTATTTTTATAAGCACTATAGTTTATTGAAATGTAATACAGTACTGTGCATTGTTCAAGGGCATCAGATATCTAAATCGAAAATAATAGACCCACTTGTGAAATTTTCTTTTGATCATCATTAAAAAATAACCTTTGCTGATGAATTTTCAAATAATAACATTTTAAACTATACATTTTATAAAATTTTAGAAAATAAATATATTTTATTGTATGTTTTTATAGTTCAGTTGTGGATGAAATTCTAAAAATGATGAAATTACATTCTACTCAGTTTCCATAACCAGGCCTGACAGTAGATAGTGGTCCTTTCAAGATGTAATCTCTTCCTCAGAACTTGGTAGAAGACTGTCAAATATAACTTATCTAGAGTATAGACTATAAAGCTGAGAAAGGCAGGGCTTATATGTACAACTACGATCTAATATTGAAACTCTAAGCTTTGTCTCCCTGCCATCTTGATTCAATAGATATTTTGCTGGCTTCTTGCTGGCTTTGTAAAGCAGAGGAGACATATCTGGATATCTATTTTCTTTAAGAAACATATTTTTTTCTCCTTAACTGCTTTCCTTTCTAATAACTGTTTAAAAGAGAACTATAACATATGAGATTAGTTTAATTATAATTTAGTGCTATGAGTCATTCTCTAATGTCTAAAGTCAGTAGAGATTTGCAAGCTAGTCATGCCATTGAGTCCAACAAAGAGTTGCCATATACCATATTTTTTGAAGTATAATATGCACCAGAGTATAAGACCAAGATTTTGAAGAGGCAAATTAAAAAAAAGTTTTTGCATTCTGCAGACCTCCTCAAAATGGCCCGTTTTCACAAACGGCCGTTTTTTCCCAAAAAAAAGGGCATGAATAGCCTTCAGGAGCCTGTAGAGTGCTCCTGGGTGGTGGTGGTGAGCAAAAACGAGCAAAAAATGGCCAATTTTTCACAAAAATTGGCACATTTTTTGTCAAAAAAAGGGCATGCATAACCTTTAGGAGGCTTATAGAGTGCTCCTGGGGGCTGGGGGGCAAAAACCAGCCTGTTTTTTGCTCAATTCTGCCCTCCCCAGCTCCCAGGAGCACTCTCGAAGCCTCCTAAAGACTCTGCAGAACCATTTTGGTTTCAGGAGGCAAAAAAATGCTGTATTCAGTGTAGAAGATGCACCCAGATTTTCAGCCTCTTTTTTGAGGGAAAAGGGCGCATCTTATACTCCAAAAAATATGGTAGTTGGTACAAACAAACCAACTAATCATACTTAAACTTAACCTAAATTTAAGCTAAGGATTCAGATGATGTCTAAATTGTGGTTAATTTAAAAGGGAACTGGAATGTTCTGATTTTCTTATTGTAACCCACGAGAGAAACACATGAAAATGGAACACATAAGCCAACTTGGTTTATTAATAAACCAGCTCATAGAATTATAGATATTGACATAAGATCCTAAATCCTCTTAAATAGATTTCTAGTAAGGATGCGACAATAATTGTTCTTCACCTAGCTCTTTTTAATGCAGAGGTTAAAAACTCTTATCTTAGTCAATTGGTCAATCTTCTGAAGAATTCATCTAGAAAACTAGCCATAGCATGGGTTTTTCTAACCATATTTTTAATTTCTCCCAAAAGTATTTCAATAGATTTTGGGCATATTATGAAAAACAATAGAGCAATGCAATTATCTCAAGTTCTTAAGGCAGAACATACAAAACAGTGCATATTTCTTTGTGTTGAATTTAAAAACAAAAAAAAAGAATAGCCCTAGTTTCTGCTAGCTCATGCTGTCTTAACATCAAGACTATTTCTGTTTGCAGAGATAGAATGATTACTGTACAATGGACCGGAAAATATAGCAGAATATATGTGATTCGGGTAGAGTTTGATTCCATGTTTTTAACTAATCTGCTAACATCCAATGACATTTGCAAAGTATTTCAAATATGTCATTTCCATCTATTGTATTTTTCCCCACATCGTCACTTAAAACAGAGTAAGGAACAAGATACTAATAGATCAGGAGCCAGTTCCATCATTGCAATTCATCCTGACAGATAGGTTTATGTGTGTCCTGGCCTCATGAACAGCAGCTTCTTATCTGGGTTATTAGCATACTAAATATGTCAAACTAATTTCATGGCCATAAATATAGTCCAAGGTTAGAACCAAAAGCAAGTTCACCGTCCAAAGATCAAGTAAATAGGGTAGTCCAAAGGAAAGTCACAATGAAATGTCAGATACTTATTTCTTTCTCTTTTTTTAACCACAAGAGTTACAAATCCCACTTATATGGAACCACCTAGCCAAGAGTTGAGAGGAATCAAGAAAATGATAGACTGGAAGTCTTGGGGGAATGGAGGTGAAGAAGGTTACAAGATAGTCAACGGTTCATATTTGATTGGTTTTCTACAGTCAGATTGTCTCAAAGGTACTTTTTCCATGCACTTTCTTGGGTTTTTTTGTCCTTTGAAAACATTTTGTTTTTCCAGGAAGCTTTTCCTATTTCTCTCTCTCCCTTGTCTTAAACACTTATTGAAATGCCATAATCTTGATGGATCATTCCTAATGTTCCTGGCCAATAATAAAGCTACTCAGGTCACTATTTTCTGGGCCTCAATGCTATATAATGTCACATAAGTATTTTAAATTCCTTCTATGTTTTAATTTTTATATCTGTCATGTAGTGATTGAATGTTTTCATTATTTAGATTGTTATACTAATTTTAAATATTATATTTCTATTTTTAATGTAAGATGCTTTAGATTTGTAAAATAATTAATTAATTAATTAATTAACTTTGTCTCCCCCTCATTTGATAATATCTTGAGATCTGGATGTGGTAAACTTCTTCTCTGGATAGGGATGATGGAATCGGTTGCAAGCTCAGCATAGCTGCTGGGGTCTGTAAGTATTGCATGTGGCTCTTGGGATGCCCACCCTGGTTACTGGTTTTATCTCAGAACAATGCTTGAGATACTATGATGCAAAAAAGGGGGAGGGGAGTTGAACTATTCAGCATGCAATTCATTAAAATCTCTGTGTTTGGTACAAATGTCAACTAATAGTTGCATTGCTTAAAACAGTACAAATGGTGCCTAAAGGTTGGATTAATTGGTTGCTGCCCATTTCAGAATTAACTGACGTTTCTAAGACTATTATATACCATGCCTCACAGTAATCTAATCCGGATGCATGAAGCATAATGATTACGTCAGAGGGAAAAAATGCAGCAGGCATAACAATACAAGCTATCATAAAGCACTGTCTTCTTCCATCGCTTCCATCATATTGGAATATTAAGTAGCAACACTATAAACAAGAACACAGTCAAGTTTTAACTCTGAAGCTCTCTTGAATATCGATGCTGTAAGAAAATGACTTCTGTTAGTTATATGCCTTTATGACTACATGGAAGGACTTTATAGATCTGTTATTAGTTTGGGGTAGGAATTATTTATTTTTTAATTTAAGATTAATTAAGATAACCTTGAATAACTTTTTAAAAAGCAGTACCTGTCTTAAATTTACTCAATGTATTATTGAGTCAATATATCATATTAATATTACTATCCAAACAGATTATTATATGGGTACTTCTTTTAAGTATTATCCTCCGCTTTAGAATAAGAGTTCAAAAATATAGTATAGTAGAATTCTTTTGTATTCTCTTCAAATGAATCTCATAGCAATTCTTATCTATTATTTTTTTTATTAGCAATCAAACACTTCTTAAATATCCAAGTAACATTTCAAAAGTGATCTTATAGTATATATGAAAGTAAACTTATTCTAAAATTGGAACTGCAATTAATCAGAAGAGACATAAATGTTGTAAATGTATTTTAGCATCTCCAAACAGAATCAAGGAGCAGTTTCTATACTTTAGCATCTGCTATATTAAACAATTATTATATTTAAGCCTGATACTTTATTTCTGCCACTAATGGGTCTAATAGAGAAAAATGTTTTATTTTAATGCTGTTATTTACAATGGAAAGATGAAGACCCATTTGAAATAGCATAATTATATTTGAATATATTACTACTCTGAACAGAAAATTTTTACAACAATCTGGAAATACTTAGAATCTATTATAGTTCCTGAAGCAAAAAAGAAAAGAAATATTAATGAATATCAAATATCCTTTTAAAAAGGAAAACCAAACTTTGGGGAAAATGTCATGGTTTGTTTGAGAAATCTACTACAAAACTGTACCACAGCTGTGACATATAAAACTAGCAAACAAAGACTAGTTAATAAAGGACAGATATTGTCAAAATCACCATCTTAATCTCACCCACTCCTGAAAATTAACCCAATTAAAGAGTATTGAATATGTGGTTATTTATTATAAATTTTGTAAGGATGTTGCAGATCAAATCAATCCAAGTATCAGGATCATATTTGGGAAATGCAGAGGGTTAGTACACATAAAAGAAAACTATTGTAAAAGGACAATAGAAAAAGTGGTTTCTCAGTGTCGAATAATGCAGTATCCCTATAGGAGTTCCTGTAAAGCTTAAAGCAAATTTTTCACAAAGACATAATTCCTCTGGGGACAGTCTTGATTGCATATCCTTCAGAGTCTAAAAACCTGCCCATATGAACTGAATTATCCATGACATGTACCTTCAGACGTTTGTAATGTGATATTTCATGTAAATTTAGACCATACCTTGGACATGAGCCGCTGGCAATGTTAAGTTTACTCAGGAGCTCAGATAAGAAAAAAAATGACATCCTTGCTAATCTGTAGTCGTTAACATGGAATTTCCAAATAAAGAGCATAAAAGCATCTAATTTGCTGTAGCAAATGAAAAGAAAACAAACTTTGCATTTCCCTTTCCTTTTCAATGTCTACTATTACCCTAGTTTATGTAAATAAACGTCTTCAAAAGCCTTCTCAATCATCTATCTTTTTGAAGATACATTTATCTTCAAAACAGACCGCTAACACAGATTGCAAAGTGCAATTAATTTTGAACAAAAAAAAAA
The DNA here is from genome assembly GCF_051295495.1 of Thamnophis sirtalis. Lineage (NCBI taxonomy): Eukaryota > Metazoa > Chordata > Lepidosauria > Squamata > Natricidae > Thamnophis > Thamnophis sirtalis. The sequence goes on along the minus strand of NW_028261388.1, from coordinate 25,711,596 downwards.
TCAAAATCTCAAATGTATCACCAGTATTTGGGGTGAGGGGGGAATAACACTGTGAATTGTAGGCATTGTGTTTCTCTACCAACAAAAGGCTTTTTTCTTACACAGGAAATTTTCCTCAATGAAAATAGAGATGATATTTTACTTATCTTCCTTTCTCCCTACAATAGTTATTTTTCCAAATGCCCCAAGATGCTTGGAGGAAACTTCAGTTCTAGGGAGAATATACAAAAAACTAGGGAGCTGGCACAAAAATACATTCTTTTACTGAAAGTAATGATTAAACAGGCTTCAGTCAGTAGGACTGAAAAACTATAGAATCAAACCACAGAAAAGCCCATTGAATATTCAGAAGATTAAAAATATAAAGTTAAAACCTCAATGAAATGTTTTAATATGAAATCTAATGTTAGAAAAATATCAGGTTTTTTAACGCCTCTAGCTTTGTTTTGCTCTTATTTTAATAGCTAACATTCGTTACTACTACTGCTTTTACAAATGATTACACTGGTCTCGTGAAATATTTTTTATAGACATACATGTCATTTAGTGACCACAATTGGGACTGGCAACTTGGTTATGATAGGCTATTCAAAAAAATAATCAATGTGGGAGCATGGGACAGTATCTCTGTAATATCTGAAACCCAATGGGGATGTCTTACCTCTTTCTTGTAAAAAGAAGAATCTGTCTATATTACAGATTGAGCATTATTCATACAGCTGGCTGTATTCCAATTTACATGTATGTTTCATGCAGTTCATCCTTAACTACTTTTCTGTTCCACTATATATTTACCATTTCATCCTCAAAAGTAAAACATTTTAAGAACCTCCTTTCCTGTCCACAGAATGAAATAATGCAGGTTTTTTTCTACCAGCTACCATCATTCTAAACAAGTAGCCTATTTCCCAGGTAGACTGCTTCTGTGTACCACCAGCTGAGAAAAAAAATGGATTAGATTATGTCCAAAGTATGTTCCAATTACCCTTGGCCTCCAGGACAAGGAGGACAGGATGTTGGAAGAGAGCCAACTTGGCTCTCTATATCCTAACTAGAAGTGAAGCCATAAAATGATTGTATGATACGGCTTCATATTTCATGAAGAACAATAAAATCATTAGAAAAAGGTAATGAGCTGTATGTGTGAAAGTGAAAGTTCTACTAGATGTATACTGCTTCTACTACTAATATTTTATGTGTTGGAAAAGACATAATTAAAAAATATATTGTTACAACACATATGCATCAACTTAAAATATTATTTTTCTTGTTATATTTTTAATCAACTAAGAATTCCTTCTTCGGGTGATGGTCAATTTTCAACTTTTATTTTCAACTTCTAGAAAATAGCTAAGCATTTTATGTCCTTATTAAAAAATCTGTTGAATCTTCCTCTTCTTAATAAGAGAATTCATTAACATCATTTGAAACACTGAGAGGATTTCCTCTTAACAGAGTACAACACTTTAAATAAAGTATTCTCATGATTGTGGGGCAGCTGTGGAAGAGAATAAGGTGAACTTGGGAAAAAGACACAACTATTTTAATGTATTGAGGTAAGTTGATTCACTTGCATTTTTGAATAATTACTTTAAGCACTATCTGGAGGTCAAATCTGAAGCACTGTACAGTTCTATGGTAGACTCCAAACAGTTCTAGAATTTAAAAAATTGAGCATTTTCTTTATTTTGTGAAACTACAAATAAAATATCTGATCTGATATTTGGGGGTAGAAGTAAAGTGAAAGTTTATTATAAGTCTATCTAAGACTTTCTTTAAAATAATGTATTTAGTTGGAATGTATATAAATATTATCTACATATATATTCCAGGATAACATTTCAAATTTAAAAAAATTGCTTTGTTTATTGCACAAATTCTATATAAGGATGAAGGGAAGGTGAAAAAGCAAAGAAGCTTGAATTTCTCACTCTTTCCACAATCAATATTTGAGGCACATTACATCTCTAGAGTCCTTAATGGCAGGAATTCCTGGAGCCAGCAAATGCGTAATGTTAAACCTATGATTAGATGATGAGACCATCAAAACACACTAAGCTGTAATGCAGCATCCCACTTTATCTCTGTGAGCTGCAGTTAAAACAAGGAGCAGGGAAGAATATATTGTATTAGTCCAGTCTAAGCATCTACCAATGAACAGCTTTGTGAGAGAATTCAGTGGACTTAAATATTTGGGACTTTCTCGAACCAAGGATTTAATTATTATATAACAAGTTTTAAAAGTTTTTTTGCAAGAAAAGTTTTGAAACTCAACCACAATGAAAGTTACAAATATATACATCTTTATTTAGATGTTTTTGACTGCTAGAAAAAGTCCTCCTCTCTCTCTCTCTCTCTCTCTCTCTCTCTCTCTTTCTTTCTTTTTTGATGTTTTGAAGAATCAGTTTGTGGATCAGCAAAATGTGAGTAAGCATATTTCAGACTTAATTCTCATTTATGGTAGCACTGTACATGTTAACTTCTGCAAATTTAATTTTATTATTAAAATGTGAATCTACATTTTAATAGCAAGCATACAGCTATTATGAATTTCGCATATTTCCAGGAATAAGCACTTTAAATATTATTTTATATTAAGTTTATTAAAGGGAATATAAAGTGTGGAAAGAAGTAACCCTATTCAAATCAGATATTAAATTATTTGCAAAAAATAATATACCAAATTAAAATGACAGCTGATACTTCATTTGAGAGTAATGCTTACCTTTTGATTTGTTATCCATTAGAATAAAAACAAAGTCACATCTCCAGATTGATACTTTAGATGGTCATTTTTCCTGAACATATGTTATGCGTGTCCTACAGGAATTGACCCAATGATTCCCAATCGTGCACATTATTTCTATCCATGTGCATATCTGCAATGTGTTTTAATCATATGCTTCCAATTGTCTATTATGTGATACATTGCTATTTATCAATATCAAAATTTTCTGATGTCATGTCTTATTTTAACTAGCTTTCACAGGCAATGTTGTCAAAAAGGATTACAAACCAAATAAATAAATTGCTAATAATTTCTAATAAATTGCTGACATCACACTATGTTGAATTTTCTGTTGTTGAAATCAGTTATAAATATTTAATTATGTATTATTTTGTTAAGGCTTTATCAATTGGATAGCACCATATTTTCTTGAAGTCATATTCAATGATTATTTAAACAAAGAAAAATAAGGGTGTCTTTATAATGGAGTTTATAATACCAGCTCTATAACAGTGTCAAATAGTTACTTTTTCAATATACAGTCTAATAATCTCTACGTCTAATAAGTATATTTCTCCAAAGGAAAAAAAATGAAAGTAGTATTTGTAAAAACTAGGAATCACCTTACTTGTGAACAAAGAAGCATAACAAGTTCAACCACTGAGGTGCTTGATTTCATGCAAACCAGTCCTGTAAAAAGTAAAAAGAAGGATTAATTCTGCAAAGCACTAACTATAAGAGGCAATGTTAAATTGCTTTTTTTGTCAAATCGTTACATAGGTCAGATTTTGTAACATTTCAGTAGGATATATCTAGGAAGATTTCTCAGAATAATCTCCAATTATCTTAAATCAGAAACCATTTGCGATCCAATTATATGTTTTTTCCACTCAACAGTAAAGTCAACTTTATATTATATGAAACATGGAAAGAGCTACAAACTGGCACAAAAGGAATTATATGCATTTTAGAAATATGGAGCCATGTCATTTGCTCAATTAAATATACATGCCTAAGAACAGATTATTTCTATATTGATTGATTGACTGATTGAATGAATGAATGAACTAACGAATGAATATCCCATGTTGTTCTTTTATTTGAAGATTCAAGGCAACTAGTATATAATGGAATATATATGGAGTATATATGGAATATATACTCTAGTGCCAAAGCAAAATTCTTGAGTTTTAATTTAATTTAAATCCATGTTATGCCCCATTCTGTCCTGGAGGTTTCATCAGTTTAAATACCATGCCATATTTTGAATTTTAAAAAAATAGTTCTAATAATTAGGCTGCCTTATGCATCCTTTCCGTTTTGCAGATATTGTAGAAGTACCACAGTTATTCTGGTGAACACTTTACTTGCCTACTTTGCAGGTACCAATTCTATTTTAGATAAATAGCATGCACAACAGAAAGTATTATACAGTGTCCACTATATTTTTAAAATTATGTTCATGTTTCTCTCCCAGTTAATATAAATGTCTATTTACTGTATATTAAGTAGAAGAGAACATTTTCCCTGTATACTACTGAATTTCCAATAGGGTGATTTATATATTAGTTAGAGATATATACTTAAGTTAAGCTGAGAGTAAACTGAATCATTCAGTGGTGGATAGATGGATGGATGGAAGGAACAAAGTTTTGATTCCTGAATTAATATAAATTTGATTCTTTGCTCTTAAAACGATAAGGACTATAAACCTCTCTGACTAAGAGTTGTTGCACACAGAAATATAGCTATTTGAAATATACATATAAAAAAGTGAAGAGGAACAACTGTTTGCTAGAAAACTGATGAAGTGAAGAACATTATTGGCAGGTCAGTCTTTCACCAATATTTTTCACAAATGTTTTTTGTCAAAGATAGCTGGCGATTATGGGAAGCTGAATCAAGTTTTGCACAATCAGGAGACGTCTCAATAAGACCTCTCTGTTAAAGCAGGATAGGTGTGTATATGGTAAGCCTCTTCTGAATTAGTTTAGAGGATTAGTTAATTAGAGTTAATTAGTTAATTAGAGGAGGAGAATTGCAGAGTGAAAAATATGCAGGTAACAAATTTTCAAAGGTCATTTATGGACTTTTGCCAAAACATTACCAAGATAGTCTTTCAATTTTAGTTCTGCAGGTTTTCATAATAATAAAAAACATAGTAGCCTTAATACCCCACGTGTATTCAAAATAATGTTTGACTTAATATAAGCATTGATAAATTTCATCTTTAAATGAATATCTTTCAAAGGTAAAAATAAAAATGTCATTCAGAATTATCGTCAAATATATATGCACTTTTCTGGAAATTAAATGCATTCCTTCAATGAAAATAATTACTCATAGTTGTAGTTTCAAATATATATACTGAAACTTGTTTTAAACAGACATTAAAAAAAGAGTCACTGGGGATAAAAGTGTTCCTATACAATTTATATTTATTTCAAATAATGGATAAATACTGATTTGCTTGCAATCCTATTTATTGTACAGTAAGCAGAATAAGCTACAGAAAGATATCACAGTAATTCCATTCTATCAGATTTATAAGCTGACCAGTGGTGGGTTGATAACCGGTTTACTACCGGTTCACTTGTGCTCACGCAGAAGTGTCCGGAGGGTGGGTGGAGCCTCCCACCATCACCACTACCAGTTCAGCCAAACCGGGCCAAACTGGGAGTGACCCACCTCTGAATCTGACAATTAATGAAATATGAAATAAATGTAAAAATCTCATTTGAAAAGGCAACTGTTATAGTTGATCAGGTTCATGAACAAAAAAGAGAATAAAAAGATTAATGGGGCACTTATCACTTCTAAACCACTTCTATTAGACAGCTGACAAAAAGGAGCGAAACAGAAGAGAACATAATCAAATTCTCATAATTAAAATGACTACATATATTAATAAGATTAATAAGATTCTCTAATCTTGGATACTTTGTGGTTTATTTTACACAGAAGTGTACATATGTAAGTAATGTGTACAAAGACACAGTACTTACATATGCACAATTCTTATATTAGAGATTTTTCACATATTCTGGTAAAACTCCAGATTTCGTGATTAAAATCAACATAATGAGAGCTGCAGAATGATACAAATAGTATTCCATTGATAAGTTTAAGAAGTCAAGAAACTGTAATATATTACTACTTAGTCAATTGCTTCTTGAACTACTAACAAACTTGCTATTTTCTTTATGCTGTATAATTTTTTTAAAAAACAACTACGTGCTGTGCTGTTGTAGTTTGCAAGACACCATGGGCTTTAAACTAATAATGATATATATTAACTCTAATACCCCAAATGATAGTTCAGAACGTTCATCTAAAGAACAATCTGGAGGACACACAAGACGTTTGAAGGAGGGGGCAGCAACTCTTGTGAATTAGCAATACAGAATTGTAATATCTGAGACTGGAGCTTTATAAAATTTAAAATGAGACCAAAGAAAAAACAAGAGGAACATCAGTCAGAGATATCCCAAAGGTGCTTTTTCAAGAGGCAACTGGACTTTCTTGTTTTTCTTTGAAGACCTTTAGTTTCTCATCTAAGAAGCTTCTTCAGCTCTGACTTGATGGTGGAGAGCTGAAAATCAGAGCTAAAGAAGCTTCTTGGCTGAAAGGTGAAACATCTTCAAAGAAAAACAAGGAAGTCCAGTTGCCTCTTGAAAAAGCACCTTTGGGACAACCATGACCTGGATGACTGAGAATCTCCATAGACAAACAGACAGAGATCTGGTTGAAAGAACACTGGGGCAGAAAGCAATAGTCTGATCCCCACTGCCCTCTCAACAAGTGCACTTACTGGCTGAACTCCACAAATAGCAGGATTTGATAATCTAAGGCTCTACTGCTTTTTCTTCATAGAAAATAGGATAAATTAAAATGGTGATTTAGGAGACGACCAGGCTGAGCCTGAGGTAGGGGACAAATGCATCATCTGTCTCGAGTCCATGCTCACAAGAGATCTAAGTTCCATCTTCACAAGAGATAAAAGTTTCACTGGGCTCACAAGACATCTAAGTTCCACTCTTATCTACAACTAATTTGCTTTGACCGTTAGTAACTCAGATTCTTGTAGTGAGTTTAAGTTTGCAATAAATCCTTATATTTATTTGAACTGCCTGGGTTTCCTGATTTCCATATTTGACAGTCTATTTCAATTAAATTTGTTCAGTCAATCTTCCCCAAAATGGTCCAAATGAAATTGTTTTCCAGTTAAGTGATCAATCCATTCCCCATTGCCTTTCAATCCTCCTAAAGAAAGCCAATTTATCACTTCTCCACTAAGTTTCTGCTGTTGTAAAAAAATGCAAGCTTGAACTTAAGAAGGCATATGCAATCAACTCGGTTCTAAGTCTATGTTTCTGATCCTGCTTTCAAATCACATTCCTTTTGTGAATCTAATTTATCCAGAGCTACATGCATCTGAATATTTTCCAGTCATTTATCATTTCATTAAACGATTTAAAACAGCTTTCAAGACTCCACCCCAAGATGCTGCTGGAATGGCAGAAATCTCTTTTTCTTGCTGATGTTCTGCTCATTTTGCTGCCAACGCTGGTTTTCTGGAAGTGTTGCTCCCTGTATTTGAATGGGAGCATTTAGGAAAGACCAAGGCAGCTTTTGGACAGCTATGAATCCACCTGAGAAGGGGAGTCTTGAAGATTCCAGTTCTCTGTGGGAGTGGTCAGAAAGTCATTGGTTATCCATCATCTTTTTGGTAGTTCATTTTCTTAAGCATGCCTGGGTTTTAATTTCACTTTTTTATTTTTTATTTTGTTTCACTTTGCTTTTTATCTTTAAAACTTGATTGATTGGCTGAATGCTGATTTATTTTAAACCCCTGTTGGGCTTAATCTATTTTTCTTTTAGATTTATATTGTTATTTTGAATAACTTTTGGTTTTCCAAAAGAAAATACGGTACAGTGAAATGTGATGCTTTCATTTATTTACATCTATATTGTACTCTCAACGTAGTGTTTTTGTATTTTATTTATTTGCAAAATATTTGGAGCTTATTTTTCTTTTTTCTTTTAACTTCTAACATTTGATAACAAATTTTTTCAAACATGTTGCTTCCTGAAAAACTTTTGGTGATTATGATAGACTCCTTCAAAATGAACATGAATATAATTTCAGAATGACTGTATCATGTACCAATCTTGAAATATGAATTAAACTGTAATGTAGGTACTATAATGTATTTAATCACACAATGTTTCTGACATGCTACATCAGTTCAGCAGGGCTAAAATATTTTACAGCTGATTGTGTCCGATGTATCTCACCACAGTGCCCAACAACAGTCAACCAGCAATGATAGATTCCATTGTCCTGATACCATTTTTCCACTGTGGTAATGACATGGTGAAATCTTTCACCATGCTTGTCACTAATTACACTTCGATTTTCAGGAAAGAAGTCTAAGTGTGAATGCAGAAAATTAAACTTCAGTGACATGCTGCACTTCATGGTGTGTACATTATTAGAAATTTGTCAACCAGCTGAATGCAGTTTGAGGCTGTGTGGTCGCCAAGAAAATTGTCAACATCCTTGAATGCCTTCCAGGTGATTTTCTCTGGCTCCACTAACAGATCTTTAAACCTGATGATATGTCTGAACTGTGAAGCAACAAAAATGCCTTCCTTAATCTTGGCATCAGTTATTCTTGGAAATATCTGTCTCAAATAACAAAACCTTCATCTTTCTTGTTCATCGCTTTTACATTATTTTTCAAAAGTCTGAGTTTTCTATGAAGCAAAGGCAAAAATATCTTGGTTGGGTCATCAAATGCCGTATGTGCCTTTTTTCTGTCCTGAAACCAAATTCTTTCAGTGTGGCCATTTCTTGTTAATGTAATATGATTCTCGTCCATGTCTGTCCCATTCACATATGTAACAAGAGTTTTCGGCATATCTAAGCTGCACTCCAAGCAGTAGATCATTGCTTTTAATATTCCAGTTGTACTTGTTATACTGGATGTGCTTCAACAACAGTTTCTGTATTTTTCTTCCATGTGTGCAACATAGCTAACAGGTACTAAAGAGTATACATTGCCATGGTGTAAAAACAGAATATTTCAATAAAACATTACGTGATACGTTAAATTACAGCTTATTTTCATGATTAGCAGCAAAAAATCTATAAGATACACCCCAAAATGTTCAGAAAGCAAACTTTGTTGTCCAGTGTAATTTAACTTGTCTCAAATATTTAATTAAGCCAAATTCCTTGTTAATATAACATATTGATTAATCTTATATATGTCTTAAGGGAGCTATTTCTTACAAATCCCAAAGAATTAAAATATGTATTGATGGACAGTCCAAACCAAACCAATTTCTCATGATAAGAGAAAGAAGAAGCAAAATGTGACACCAAGTGGAATATCTTTATTAAAGATATATGAAATAGGAAATATGTCACTAGTCAAACTTACAATTTAAGACATCTGAATATACAGATCTTTTAACATATACAACTTGTGGACAGTGATACATATCAGTGGTACTGATATTGAAAACTGAAGGGTAAGAAGAAATATTATTCCAAAGAAAATATTTCAGTTTTGATTATCCATTAAGAAAATAGAATGTGCACACAGATTGTACATCTTGACACAAGGCAATAAAAATCAAGTGTCGATTTATCAATAGGTTTGTTAAATACCCATGCTATAAATAATGGTCTTTAAAAACCACTTGAGTTGAACAAAATACATTTAGAAGGTGAAAAAGCACAATGCTATTGAGATACTAACTTTGGATGTTTAGCAAAAATGGAACACATTGAGCAACCTAACTGAACAATTAAATGAATTTGGAAGCAGTTACAAAAGGCTTGTTCTCCTTCAAATTATTCACTTATGAATCAGATAGGAATGAAAGTAATTTCTACTCTCCATGACATTGCAAACATTTTTTTTCTATAAAATGGCCTTTTTCTATAAAGAAAGTGTATGGAATTATGTCTATATGTTTAATCTGTTTGTGAATAGTTAATATGGTTGGCATTTGACTGTAATAAAAATTAGTTCAAAATGTAAAGAAATAATAAAATAAGTACTGAATATGTATTACCTTCTATTAGGAGCTCTTGCCCATGACTGCCCAACAATGTGCGAGATAGGAATGGGGCAAAATCCACAAAGATTTCCCGAAGAAGAGGAGCCACTTTTTCCAAAGCTCTTTCAAGTTTCGCGGTTATGCTGTTGAAAGCAAAGCATGGTAAGTGAGGCAAATAAAGTTATCATAAAGCAATCCAAAGACGTTTAAAGTAGGTGGATAAAATAATTAGTAACATACCGGTAATTTGAACTAGGACAGTGTCATAAAGCTTTGTATCTAATGAATCAGTCAGAAACTAGTATACCCAGTTTTCACAGATTTCATAAGGGTAACGTATCCCCTACAAAACATATTATAATATGAAGGTAAAGTCTGCTTTAAATTGATTTTGACTCTAGGTGATTTCGTTTTTTGGCACAGTCTGGGTTTGTCACTGCATAGCTCCTATGTAGTCCTCAGGTTAGAATGGCAATTGGGACTGGAATTTCTGTCACTGAGCTATGCTGTCATAAAGGGTGATGTCTTGTGACCACATCACTTAGCAACGGCAATTCCAACAGTCCCAGTTGCTGTATTAATCTCAGGACTATGCAAGTTATTATGTGGGAAGATGCAGGAGTCCTAGGTAAGGAGTGAAGGGAAATGTGTGGGTGTTGCAAGGAGAGGGGTATATAGACGAACTGTTGAGGCTTCAGTGGATGCTGAGGGGAGGGGCTAGCAGAGGCTGTGGGTGAGTTTTAGGAAGTGTGAAAATTCCTTATGTCTAAAATTGCCATCCACCCCCCCTCCCCCAAAAATTCTGGTAGAATAAGTTGAATTCAGAGACAACTGTTCATCAACAGAAGAGCTTTTTCCATAAGCAAATTAATATCCACTGGAATATTCCCACTACAGAAATGAAACAAGGCAACTATACTATACTCATTTTTATTTCCCTTTTCTTGTACTGCATTGTTGTTATAAAGAGTTATAAAATCTGCAAATTTAGAGCAATCAACTACTGTATATCTATGAAATTATTAAGATCTGTTTAAAAGCAACACAGAAACCTCATTTAAACTTTTGAACAATTCTAGACATTTTTGCATACAATTTTAAATTATTCTTTCCCACAAGTGTATTTTGATCTCTAAATGTTCTGTATCACGTTCATATTATCCATACAAAATATTATTCTTAGCTTCCAATAGGCAACAACAAACTGAAGAAACATAGGGCACATTCTTAAAAACAGCATCAAAATAAATCATATTTGCTTACTTAAAAACTAATTTCACAGCCAATATAGCTTTTTCATAAAAGGTTTGCCTAAGTAAAATATTCCCCTCTGCTGTGGGAAAAAAGAGAGAATTTCATCACAGAGAATTTGGTTTTATTTGCCTGGAGAAATTCCTTTGTACTTCTAATGAAATACAAAAAGTACATAACAACAAAAGCCCATAACAACAACTATGATATTTCAAATCACCTGGCCCTAAAATATATCATAAAGACTTTATTGCCCAAAATCTGCAGTAGCCTCTGATTTATGGAACATCCTCCCGTCAGAGATCAGAATGGCCTCAAGGTCTATTAGCCTTTCTTAAGGATCTAAAAACCAGGTATTCTCCCAAACTGGGGGTGGGGGTTAAATGTGTTAAGAGCCCATTTCCTGCCTATATTGCTAACTGGCCAAATATCCTGTTCTTGTGTAGGTTGAATTGGATGTTTTTTAAAAAAATGTATAGGTTTTACTGCTTTTATTATTTTAATTTTTTTTAATCATTACATATTTTCTGAATTGTAAGTCTCACAAAGTTTCTGACTGGGATGGTCAGCCACACAAATTGAACAAACAAACAAACAAAACAAACAAACGCTTAGTTTAGGGATCATTCTATAAAACTGTTGGATTACACTAGGCCTGATTACACACCTGCCTAACTAGGGGAAAGTCTATGGGCCCAGAGCTGATCGAGTGTGGTATAATGGAGTTAGGTCTGGCAGGTCAGTAAAGAAACTTGTATTTTGTTCTGGGAGCCCAGAGTTGAATTTCCTTAGGTACAGGTTTGCCTATTCCAGCACACGCACAACCTGAGCCTCTCTAGACTAAGCTCCAGGGTTTCTTTCTTTCTGTGCTTGACAAGCTAGTTGTCAGCTTGAGAACCCCTAGACTGACATATTAGATTACCAGTAAAAAGAAATTACATTGGTATAAATCTATCAAAATATTTGGATTAAGCAAATTGTAATCCAAGAATGTTTAAGATATAATTCATTAGTTAATCTTTTTGATGCCTCAAGTCTGTGCTGTTTCTGTACAGATTTATATACCTACCATATCCAGACACCAATTTGCAGTTCTAAATTGTTAAAGCAGTTAGAACCACTACTAAGAATACAAAGGTTCAAAACACAGACTGAGGAAAGGGAAGGGATTACAATTTTACAGCACAGTTGGCTATCAGTAAATTATAGGATTAAATGAATTGTTAAATCAGTCAATGTTTAATGCAAGCTATCTAGGTGGTAAAAGAGGCATACAAATTGTCCCCCTAATGCATTTCCAAGGAAGCAGAAAAAACACTGATTTCTTACTTCCTCTTTTAAGATCATTTTCTATTGTTTAATCTCATCCAAAAGCCTTGTGACACTACAGTATGCAGCCTTACAGGAGCACTGTTCCAAACTGTTTACAAACTGGATTTTGCCCAAAACAGTTCAACCAACCATTTCCTTTCCTCTTATTTTCCTCAACAAAATGCTATTCTCCTCCTCAAATATTAGCAACTCAACAGAGAGAACAGAGAAAAACCTCCACCCTTTTTAATTATTAGAACTCTCCCTTTGCCTTTCAGGGCGAGAGTTGCAATAATCAAAAGGTGATAATGATCAGTGTAATATAGGTCAAAAGCACATTTATAACACTGGCCATTACAAGTATTTGATTTTTCTCTTATGGCATTTATTTCCTAGTAATGCTTTCACGAAATCATTCTGTCATTTTAACAAGAAATGCTACAAGGCAGCTGTGAAGGAGAGAGGAAAGGATTATGCTGACTCCTGACATCCCACAGCAGATATTTTAAAAGGTTACGTATATTCTTAATATAAACGTGACATTAAAAATTGAAGTTTTTCCCTAAAATTCTTCTTGTAGAGAAATAGTTTTCTACCCAGAGTATATTGCTCAACAGATTTAAATTATCTCTTGAGACATGGAAAAAGATTTTAGCAATATAAAATTAGTAATTTTTTAAAAATTTTACTGTTTAAACTATGTGTAGATGCATTATAGAAATTGCAAGAAAATGAAAAGCCTTTTATGAAAAATAATATTTCATATAAAACCCAACTTCTGAAACACTGGCAACTGCAAAGAAACATTCCAAGACTAAAATCTTACACTGAATTCAATGGTCCTTTTTCAAACCAGAAATACGCCATGCTGTGAATCATGGAAGAGCTATACAACATTTCATCTTTTGTATGTTAGCATAAATATAGTTATAAAATTGCAGAATTTTGCAGAACAACAGTTAGTAAGGCACCTCATGAATAACTGAAAAACCCAGTCGTGAAGATGAGGCATTAGAAGTTAGAATAGAGTTGGAAGGAATGTTACATGTCTTCTAATCCAACTTCCTGTTCAAGCAGAAGATCTTATATTATTCCAAATAAAGGATTATATAATCTCTTCTTCAAAACTCCAGTGATGGAGTATCCATAACTTTTGGAGGCCTGTTTTAAAAGGCATCAAGAAACAATAAACTTGGATATCCAATCTACTCATACTCTTGGCAAAGCTGAAATTCAGGTAAAAATAGCTGCTCTTTTACAACACTCAAAATAGCATGAAACAAGCAAAGATTTAAGTTTAATATTATATCTTAGTGAAAAAGATGGCAATCAGCTTTCTCACATTATCCAAATTATATAAAATGGAGAACAAATTCTATCTCTTTGCAATCTGATCATAAAGATCTAAATATCTCAACATAGATACAATTTACTGGATGGAAAAAACAACCTCCATTGTTTATGTACCACTTCCCACAATTAAAGGTAAAAATATTTATCTTAGCTCAATCTCTTATAAATCAAACATTATCCCTAATATTAAATAATTTTATGAAAATATTTATCCAGTCTACTTTAATGCAGAAAATTCCATAACTGGTTGCCAATATATTCACTCTTTAGAAGGACTATCATCATAAGTAATCTCTTCAATTCATATTTTTGACATAATCTAACTTTTACCCTCCACCCATATTCTGTCTCTGAAATATAGCCATACAAACAACCAGAGGGGGAAATGTCAGACTGAGAGAAAGCAAAACATAAATAAAAGATGTATATTTTAAACTCATTTAAAATTAAAATTGGATCAATTTCTTTTTTAAAGGAGTATCTAATGTATAATTAGTGATTCAGTGTTAAAAAAATTGTCAAACCGGAATCATTAAGATAGAATTCCTGGCCAGATTACAATTTGATGTAATGCCTCCTTGGTGCTGCAAAAGGTAATTGTTTTTTTGTTACTCCGATATCATTGTAATGATTAGGTTGTTGCTACTGTAATTCAACTCATTTTTACAATTTTGAATTTATATTTCAGGAATTTAAGATTGTAAACTTTATTGTAAAAGGTTATAAGTGGATAGTAATACTTGAAATTATTTTTCCTCAGAAAATGTGTAAATCCTGTCTAAAAAAAATAAAATCTCTTCTGTAGTGTATGTTTTTTATTTCAAAAATTGCATTTATTTATTTTTTCAAATATGTATAGCCATCCATTTCATATATATGACTGTAGGTGGCTTACAAACAATTAAAACAAATGTTTAAAAAAGAAGAAAATAGAATAGAACAATTTTAAAAAGATAACATAAAAACCATCATAAAAAATAGTTGAGGCAATCAGATTTAACAATAGCATTCAATACAACCTATCTGTCAGCTATGCCAGTGTTTTTCAACCACTGTGCCGTGGCACACTAGTGTGCCGTGACATAGTGTAAGGTGTGCCGTGGGAGAATTACTTTATATATAGTCAATATAGGCACAGAGTTAAAAAAATTTAACATTTTCTAATGGTGGTGTGCCTCGTGATTTTTTTCATGAAAAAAGTGTGCCTTTGCACAAAAAAGGTTGAAAAACACTGAGCTATGCTACATTCCCTGGTTGCCGTAGTGAATTGCAAAACCATGTTTTTCAAGGTCTTTCAAAAGACCAGCAGGGTATTCTTATATTTACATTTATATATTTACATCAGCAATGTTTTCTATATGAGAAAAAAATGAAGCAAAAATATGATTATTAATATATTAATTATGGTTAGATGGTTACAAGTAATATGGTTATAGTCCATGTTTGTACTTCAATGAGTTCCCAAGACAGTACATTTTATTTCAAAAACCTAGAAACCTTTACAAAGATATTTTTTCTAGCAAGTTCTATGCCTTTCATTTTTTTTTATCCAGCTCCATAGTAATCAATAAAGTATACCTCATGCTTTCAGCTGAATCCTCTGGCATTGGTGCAACAGTTTGAACAGCAGGGAGATTCTTACTAGTAGCACCATTCACAAAACTAGATGATGACGATGACGATGAAGATCCTGAATCCACTGCACCTATCCACCAAAATAGAGTATATTCAGTCTGAAAAGCAATGCATCAACTTCACAGTAAATCATAATGCATCTATTTTCTATGTATCATAACTTTGGAGTGCTATTACTTTTAGACAACATTTCTCGGTTTCAAAGATCTGGTAATTAATAATTAAAAACTGAATTAAATAAATTAAAATAATTTATCCAGTAGAGGATAGTCCAAAATTCAGTTAAAATCATTCATTCTTTTTTCTTAACTTTACTCCAATATGCTATAGTACAGATATTTGTTTTCAAGTACTCTCATGATTATGTATGAAAAAACCCTGTGACCAAATTATTTAAATTATAGGAGAAAATCATCCAGAATGTCTTGCCCGTATATATTTTACAATCCAACTGTTTAAAAAGTGTTATAACTATACTTCACAAATATATTTCATAAAGATACAAACACATAGATCCTTTTTGAACCAAATGTCAAATCCATTATGGTGATTTAAACAAACAGTAATTATAAACTCAAGGGGAAGACATTATCTTCTTAAAAATTACCAGATGAAAACAGCAGTAAGCATTTCTAGTATCATCTAGTATTAATGAAATAAAAATGGAACATGTGGAAGTATCTGACCTCCATAAACCAATAACATGACATTTATACCTTTCAGTAAATTAGTCATTCTTCTGAGTATATATCGCTAAAAATCTCAAAGAAATATAAATGCATGTTCTGAAAAACATGTTCCAAATTACTATAAGCAGATGTTGGTATATGTTTGTGATATATACAGTAGAAAAGATGAAAACAAAAATATGTTGCGTACAAATGATACCATGTACACCAATGCAACCACCATACAGAAAGCAATAAACTACAGCTATATTGAAATCTATGAGCTGTATCCTTGATGAGTTATCCTCTTATTAAGCATTTGCCATGTTGGACAAGGTTTTTTTTAAGAATATGGTCATTCTAGTAATCATTTCCGCTAGATAATTTTTCATACAAGATTTTAAATATCTCTTCTAAAATACTTTAAAATGATGTCTAGTCTATTGAATTCTATTTCTATGAACTAATTCTTAAAAAAAAAATCAAGGACTGCTGATGAACATTAGGGGAATTTCCACCTAGCAGATTAAGCTTATAATGTTGATGTCCTTCAACAATTTTCCCTTTTTTCAACCACTAATTGAATTGGTTGATTTAGAAGATAAATTTTCTGGAGATCTTTTCAATTTACACATTAGGAAGTGAGAATGCTTAGAGATATTTATTACAAAAGGATTTCAAATGTAAAAAAGATACCAAAAGCAAAGAAAAAAAACAGAAAGACAAAGACAAAATTCACAAAAATATCTAAAGATAATACCTGTTGTATTTATCATACTTTTTGGGGTAGCTCCTGTGGCAGCAAATATATTTGGTGTACTGCTTGGTGGTAGCCCACCTCCAGCTGTGGTAGTTCCAACAGTGGTGACTGCTAGACTTCCAGGGGGAGGTTTTTTCACTGGAACTACAACACTTCTACAGAGGAGAAAAAATCAGTACAAAATCAGAAAAAAATGCTTTTCTTCTTTCCTATTCATACACTGGAGGAAGAAATCAATTTATTATTATTATTACAAAGATAAATCATCAAAACAAACAAAGTGTATATAAAGTTAAAAAGGAAAACAGATACAAAAATTAAACGAAAGAACACACACACAAACACACACGTGTGTGTGTATTTGTGTGTGTGTGTGTGTGTGTATAAATATGGGAGAAAGCATACTACCTACTTATATTTGGGCATACCAGGGGTTGTGACCCAATACTTACCTATTTCCCTGGCTTAGCTGATAAAGGAGGAGAGCCTGTGACCTAGTGGCTAATACAACTGCCTAATATGTAATACAGCCCATGTTCGAATCCTAGTAAGGGTATGGCTAGCTGACGAGAGCTAAATAGCTTTAAATAGATCTATAATATTCTCCCTTTATTTATTTATCAACACAAATGTAACAAAGGCAACAGTAAAAATAATGGCTTTCTGTCTGGGCAGTCTCTTGTGGTGAGCCGATAGACAGAGAAAGGAAGCAGTATGCATGCTTCCTCCCATATTTGGGCATACCACGGGTTGTGACACAATATATACATACATACAGACAGACATACATACATACATACATATTTAAGGAGTAATTAAAACCATTTAAAATATAAAGTCATTTCTAAAATTAGTCACATTTCATCGTTCAACTCATATCCATTAAAATCATGAAATGTTTCTGATTTTTTCAGGTAATATGACAATGTAACTTTAACTCTGAAATGATCTCAATAGTAATTTGATTTAGGGCTACTTGATCAGGACTGCAAAAAATCCAGATGACCACTAAAAGCCAGGAAAAAAAGAATGAAAAAGCTCTTAATGCTATTAGTTAATCCTGATTTTTGCATTTCGGATCTGATAGCCTTTTTATGTTATTACTTCTGTTTATGGAGTTGTTACTCATCTCTTCAAATATTACAATAATACATTTACATAAAATCAGTAAAATTATTCATTTCAGCAGTACCATAATATATTACTGTAACATCTTTAATATGAACCTTATGCATTATGTGTAATAAATAGATACAGAAAAGTTAATCATAAGTAATTACAATATAATTTGTATGATCTAACAAAGATAAAATTCAGAAGACAACATAAGACAACTAAATTGTTAAGCTACATATTTTGTGGACTAAAGGATTGAAAGACAGCGTTTGAGACATTTAATGAGAGAACACCCCCTCAAATCCTGCTATGGGTATATTATCAGGGGTGGAATGAGAAGTCTTCCCAGGAAGGATGAACAAGGATACCAGGAAAGTACACCAGGAGTATATACTCTCAGCAATATTTTCCAAGATATGAAAGTCATCCCTCCAGGAAAATGCTGGAGGCAGATGATCACTTTAGGGACAACAGAGAGGATATATAGTACAAGGCGAAGGAAAACCACTTCTGTATTTTATTCCCCCAAAACTAAACAGATAGGCAAGATTAAGTATTGACCCTATAGTGCCTGATGATAAGCCCCTTAATCAGATGGCACTGAAGATGGTTCTAAGGAATAGCTGGGTTCTAATGGATTTATTGATGCAGCCAGCATATTAGCCTTCCAGGTGTCTAGTTGCTAAAGCTGCTATGAAAGAAAAGTAAATTGAACATTGTAAAAACACAACTATAGAGGAAACATGGAATATAAGAAGCATGAACACGGGGAACATCCATGTAAAGAAAAATGCACAATGACATCCGCAGCAAAATCAAATTGAAAAGAAAAAACAGAATGAGCAGTATTGCTTGAAAGATGCTACTTGGGTATGATGTAGTCAGTGACTGAATAATATCAATTAAATTTAATGGACAACCGTTTAATATCATGTTTATCCAATTTTGTGCTCTAACCACTCATGCAGAAGAATAGGAGATTGATGGGTTTTATGGTCAAGTTCAGTCAGAAATCAAGAGAAAAGCAAGCAAGATATGTTGCTTTTGATCGTAGATTAGAAAGCTAAGGTTGGAAACAAGAAAACCTAGTTGTACTATATGATCTAGAAAATGGGGGGAAAGCAAAGTTTTTGCCTATTCAATGATCTTTTTCATTGCTAACACTTCAAACAAACAAAATGGTCCATTATACATGGACATCACCCAATGGAGAACAAAGAAATAAAGTTATATTATTGGTACCATGAAGTAGAAAAGCACAGTTAACAGCAAAGAGAAAGTCAATGGCTGATAGTAGAAAAGACTGTGAATGGGTCATATGCAAATAATAAGTGAAACTAAAGCAGAATAACAGTGTCATTTAACTAGAATATCCTCAATACCTGTAATTTAAAACAATGTTAATAGCATGAAATTTACGGAATATCAAGCTCAAACATCAAACATTTTAATTAAACATTTTAAACAACAAATATCAAATTATAGAACTTAAATACTGAAACAAAAAACAAACAAAAAAACTGTCCTAACATTTATTTCATCTAAAAGCTAGTATTTTCACCACGGACAGCTTTTGCATCTTCTGTTCTGTTAAAAAGATCCTGGCGTTTGAGATTTTAGGCAACAGTTACCTAAAAGAAACTACAGAGCAATTTTTTTCCCTGATTGTTTCTTTGGACAGAGTAAATTATGATCAATCTATTTTACTAAAATCAGGAGAGTTTTAAAAGTGGTTAGGGGCAGGGAGAAAGGATAAATTTAAAACAAAAATTTCGTGTTTATGTCTTTCGGGGGGAATTTAACTTGCTTTTATATGCGCAGGCCTTGCAGTTCTACGTTTTTAATGGTAGTTAATATTAAGCAATTTACTAGAATTCTTGCTATGTAATGAAGATTTTAAATCTCAGAGTTTTATAGTCAATGTATTAATGCACTAAA